>NC_081248.1:2380000-2570000 GCF_902713425.1 Acipenser ruthenus | reverse complement strand
TTCTTTGCCACCGGTTTGTTGATATTATCCTCTTAATACACACACACACGTGTTATTCATTTTCATAAAGAGAATCTTTTTGTCTGTCCTGACGTGCTTGGTTTCTTATTCTGTTCTGTTGAATGTTTCTTCTCTTGTTTCTCCGTATCTCCTGAAACACGCGTCTGTTTTGTTTTTCTCCGCATTTACTACCTCTCAGTCCCACCTGTCCATTGATAGAAATCCTAAAATGACGTAAAAGTAATTATTATTATTATTTATTTATTTATTTCTTAGCAGACGCCCTTATCCAAGGCGACTTACAATCGCAAGCAAATACATTTCAAGTGTTACAATACAAATAATACAATAAGAGCAAGAAATACAATAATTTTTGTTCAAGTGTGACAAACCACAATTCAATAATACAGCAGATAATAGTGATAGTTACATCAGGATATGATTAAATAGTGATAGTAACATCAGGATATGATTAAATACAAAGTACTACAGGTTAAACACTTGGCAGATTACAGTATTCTGAAGTACAGGATTAAATGCAGTAAAATAGGGGGCAGATAAGAGCAAAATAAAGCACATTTAAATGAAGGGTGATAGTGTCCCAGGATACAAACAGAGGAGTTCTACAGGTGCTGTTTGAAGAGGTGAGTCTTAAGGAGGCGCCGGAATGTGGTCAGGGACTGGGCAGTCCTGATATCTGTAGGAAGGTCATTCCACCACTGTGGAGCAAGGGTGGAGAAGGAGCTGGCTCTGGAGGCAGGGGAGCGTAGCGGAGGTAGAGCCAGTCTTCTAGTGCAGGCGGAGCGGAGAGGTCGAGTGGGGGTGTAGGGAGAGATGAGGGTCTGGAGGTAGCTGGGTGCAGTCTGGTCAAGGCATCTGTAGGCTAGTACAAGAGTCTTGAACTGGATGCGAGCGGTGATCGGGAGCCAGTGGAGCGAGCGGAGTAGTGGAGTAGCGTGGGCGAAGCGAGGCAGAGAGAACACCAGGCGGGCAGCAGAGTTCTGGATGAGCTGGAGCGGACGGGTAGACTTTGTACTGGAGATAAGAAACCCTGTTCAATCGACCAGTCTATCTATCTATGTATCGCTATGTCTAGCCTTAAGAATAACACTGATATTTCATAGTCTGACATTCGACCCTAAGCATGTATACTTTTCTGAAAACAGTAGATAATATGATGGGGGTTGTAACAAGAGATTAATGTCAACAGTATTTCATTCTTTGTGTATTTATTTTAAAGATACTGTCTACATTTGAAACAAAAAATCAAATGCCTTCTTTCTTCTTGGGGTCTTTGTTACTACACTCTTCCAGAGATGAGTTTCATTAAGCTGCAGACAGACAGACAGACAGCCCCACCACCCTGTTCAGTTTGACGCGACAATATAATTCCTTCTTCTTGGTGTCTGTGTTAGTTTATTACATTCTTCTATTGAATCAGCCTCATGGTGTACACCCTATTGACAGTACTATGGCAGGTGAATCAGTCCCATGGTGTACACCCTATTGACAGTACTATGGCAGGTGAATCAGTCCCATAGTGTACATATTATTGACAGTACTATGGCAGGTGAAACAGTCCCATGGTGTACATCCTATTGACAGTGCTATGGCAGGTGAATCAGTCCCATAGTGTACATCTTATTGACAGTACTATGGCAGGTGAAACAGTCCCTGGTGTACACCTTATTGACAGTGCTATGGCAGGTGAATCAGTCCCATGGTTTACATCCTATTGACAGTGCTATGGCAGGTGAATCAGTCCCATGGTGTACACAACATCCTATTGACAGTGTTATAGCAGATTAATCACACACACACACACACACACACACACTGAGAAACGTTGAGACACACTGGCCCTGAATATCAAAAGTGTCTTCCGACAGTCAAAAGCTCACTGTCTCCGTCTGTTTTAACACAACTCTTATCCCGAACGTTGTTTCCATCATAAAATGAAATCCTTTTCTGCTGTTTTCTGACAGGTGTAATGAGTGCAATTTACATTTAAAAAAAAAACTATTAATCATTTTAATGAGAAACCTATATTAATGATGTTTTTATGTAATTTCAGGATTTCAGTCAATAGACAGGTGCCAAATGAAAAAATACATTAATAAATGAATGCATAAATAAATAAATATAGAAATGTATAGACATTTATTTATGTATATACTGTATGTGTTCATTTATTTATGTATTTGTTTATTTATTTTTCATTTTGGCATAGCTGTAACATTATCCCTTTCGTCCTCTAAAATCGCAGCAATCTCTAGCAGCACACTGGGCTCCGTCGGCAGGGTAGTCAGAATCACTGCACCCACATCAGAGCCTTTTTAGATGGAGCCTGTTTGAAAAAGGTTCCCTTCTCCATTAGGACTTTTTAAAACAGGCGGAACCACTTTAGACGTAAAATACTCAATCCGACCGGGGGGGGGGTATGTTATTTAGGTACCCACTTCATTTGCATAACAATGCTGATGCTGTCAGAATCGGGGTTTTGAAAACTGTTCTCATCCTTCCGGGCCATTTTTGATTTTTGCTGGAAACACGAAAAACAGTCGGAAAGTTCAACCCTGCCGGCCGGGGAGGACTTTTGATATTCAAGACCAGTAAGTCGTGTGCACGAGATAGTTATTTTCTCTAGTGGCCACATGATAATATCTTGTGCGCACTAAATCGTGCACAAGAGATATTAAATCGTTCCCAAAAGATATTAAATCATTCCCACGAGATATTAAATCGTTCTCATGAGATATTAAATCGTGCACACGAGATATTAAATCATTCCCACGAGATATTAAATCGTTCCCACGAGATATTAAATCGTTCTCATGAGATATTAAATCGTGCACAAGAGATATTAAATCATTCCCACGAGATATTAAATCGTTCCCACGAGATATTAAATCGTTCCCACGAGATATTAAATCGTTCTCACGAGATATTAAATCGTTCTCATGAGATATTAAATCGTTCTCATGAGATATTAAATCGTGCACAAGAGATATTAAATCATTCCCACGAGATATTAAATCGTTCTCACGAGATATTAAATCGTTCTCACGAGATATTAAATCGTTCCCACGAGATATTAAATCGTTCTCACGAGATATTAAATCGTTCCCACGAGATATTAAATCGTTCTCACGAGATATTAAATCGTTCTCACGAGATATTAAATCGTTCCCACGAGATATTAAATCGTTCTCACGAGATATTAAATCGTTCTCACGAGATATTAAATCGTTCTCACGAGATATTAAATCGTTCTCACGAGATATTAAATCGTTCTCACGAGATATTAAATCGTTCCCATGAGATATTAAATCGTTCTCATGAGATATTAAATCGTGCACAAGAGATATTAAATCGTTCCCACAAGATATTAAATCATTCCCACGAGATATTAAATCATTCCCACAAGATATCGGTCTCACTCGGCCATTGAATGGTTTTCTCAGCTTTTTCCAGAGAAAAATCGACTAGAGACCTGTGCTTTACCTCTTTTTGATGATGTCAGACAGGGTCCGACATTGGACCGGAAAGGGAAAATTGCAATGTCGGACCAGGTCCGACACAGGACATTAAAGGGTTAAATCATTCCCACGAGATATTAAATCGTTCCTATGAGATATTAAATCGTGCACACGAGATATTAAATCGTTCCCACGAGATATTAAATCGTGCACAAGAGATATTAAATCGTGCACAAGAGATATTAAATCCTTCCCACGAGATATTAAATCATTCCCACGAGATATTAAATCGTTCCCACGAGATATTAAATCGTGCACAAGAGATATTAAATCGTGCACAAGAGATATTAAATCCTTCCCACGAGATATTAAATCATTCCCACGAGATATTAAATCGTTCCCACGAGATATTAAATCGTGCACAAGAGATATTAAATCGTGCACAAGAGATATTAAATCCTTCCCACGAGATATTAAATCATTCCCACGAGATATTAAATCATTCCCACGAGATATTAAATCATTCCCACGAGATATTAAATCATTCCCACGAGATATTCAATCCTTCCCACGAGATGTATATATTTTTTCTCTCATGTACCTTCCCGGGCTCCATACCCCTGGAATCAATTCAGTGGATATGACCGGTTCTACTCCAGCCTTTGAACTGTGTGGTTTGCAGGTTGCATTCAATTCAATGGGCTGAGATGTCAAATTTATTTACAGCCTTCAACAAAATAACAAGAAAGCCACAACAGCATTAGCGTTAGGGTCGCTTCTCTGATGCATTTCTTAATGGCATTTTTTTATTAGGCTCGAACAGGCTATCGTATCGGTCCTGTAAGATTTGTTACATCGTTGCGTTTTTGTTCTTGTACTCAGTTTGTTTTTCTATAACATACAAAACTGTATCAGTCTGCTCAGCAAGTTAACAGTGAGTTATTAGGTTATTTTAGCACCATTGAAAAATAAAATAATCTTATGGATTATATTATTATTATTATTATTATTTATTTCTTAGCAGACGCCCTTATCCAGGGCGACTTACAATCGTAAGCAAATACATTTCAAGTGTTACAATACAAGTAATACAATAAGAGCAAGAAATACAATAACCTTTGTTCAAGTGTGACAAACCACAATTCAATAATACAGCAGATAATAGTGATAGTTACATCAGGATATGATTAAATAGTGATAGTTACATCAGGATGTGATTAAATACAAAGTACTACAGGTTAAACACTTGGCAGATTACAGTATTCTGAAGTACAGGATTAAATGCAGTAAAATAGGGGGCAGATAAGAGCAAAATAAATCCATTTACATGATAGTGATAGTGTCCCAGGATACAAACAGAGGAGTTCTACATGTGCTAATTGAAGAGGTGAGTCTTAAGGAGGCGCCGGAATGTGGTCAGGGACTGGGCAGTCCTGACATCTGTAGGAAGGTCATTCCACCACTGCGGAGCAAGGGTGGAGAAGGAGCGGGCTCTGGAGGCAGGGGAGCGTAGCGGAGGTAGAGCTAGTCTTCTAGTGCAGGCGGAGCGGAGAGGTTGAGTGGGGGTGTAGGGAGAGATGAGGGTCTGGAGGTAGCTGGGTGCAGTCTGATCAAGGCATCTGTAGGCTAGTACAAGAGTCTTGAACTGGATGCGAGTGGTGATCGGGAGCCAGTGGAGCGAGCGGAGTAGTGGAGTGTGTTAATAGTTCATATTCTGTTTAACTTCCTGGACGTCTGGTTTTTTAAAATGTCATCTTGCTAGTGCCACCAGCCAGGTTAGCCTTTTAAGTTAGTCCCAGTCTTGATAAACAGCTGTTTTTATTTTCTATGTGTAATGTATAGCTCATGCTTCAATGGCGTTAACTGATTGAATTTTTCAATCTAATAGCTGATCCAAAAAAATGTCCCAGTGTAGTATTGAATTCGGTGCACCATGGGAACCTGTGTCCCTTGCTCATTCTGCGCAGTCACATCAAGGCGCTCTCTTTACCATCTCTACACGGGCTCAGATGATTTAGTCAAGACGGGAACACGGCGACTCAGAGGTCAATGCACAGCTTCTTCCAGTGATCAGCATTAGGACATCATAAACACAGATGTTGTTCATTTAAACATTTTAACTGTCCAGCTGTGAGACAACAGGTTAAATACTGACTCATAGAAAGGAGGGTCAGATTTAATAGATTTTAATAATACTCCAAAAATACATAACATAAAAATACTAAATTGAGAGAGAGAGAGAGAGAGAGAGAGAGAGAGAGAGAGAGAGAGAGAGAGAGAGAGAGAGAGAGATGTAGATATAGATATCACTCGGCCTGACTACAAGGGAGTCAGGAAGGAAATGGCACTGCCCAGAAGACCACAGGGTTTGGCTTGATGGCCCATTTAATTGATTTATTGTTGGCAGGTGGGCTTAAATCAAGTAATTAAGAGCCCTTTGAAAAAAGGGACAGGCTCAACCTGTCTCTCTGAGGTGTATGGAAGGAGGGTGTGTGTGTGTGTGTGTGTGTGTGTGTGTGTGTGGGGGGTGTCTGTGTGTGTGTGTGTGTGTGTCTGTGTGTGTGGGGGGTCTGTGTGTGTGTGTGTGTGTGTGTGTGTGGAGCTGGAGAGAGAAGTGAAAGAGAGCAGATGCTTTACTGAAGAACTTAAGTTTAACATTTGTTTTGTTATGGGTAAACGGCTATCCTTGAGAAAGAAGACAAGCACTGAATTGACAACAGAACTGGCAGAACTATTGTTGATGGATGGACAACGACACCTGCGCCTTCTGCCAGTTCTGTTGTCAATTCAACGCTTGTCATCTTTCTATTCCTTAAGGGTATTATCTTCAAGTATTGCTTATCCTTGTTAGACAGCTTTCTGGGTCTTCCAGTCCTGGGTTTGTCAATTACAGATGATGTTTCTCTGTACTTGATTAAGCTTCGGATACCACACCTTGAAAATCGAGTGTTCACTCACAATGTTTTTCCTTCTTTATGAAAGTCAAGGTTGTTATAATAGTAGAAAACACGAGTGGAGGCTTTGAGTAAATTGTTGATGCTCATAATGCAACAGAGTAGAAAAATTCAACATGTCTAAGACTTTTGCACAGCAGTATATACTGTATATATATATATATATATATATATATATATATATATATATATATATATATATATATTATAATTAATTTGTATTTTGTTTTCTCTTTGACAATTTTTGATTTTCTTTTTTACCATAAGACCTCAATTGTGCACCCCTGCCCTAGCGGACCCCAGTTTCCACGGCTGGATTATTCTAGCTGTGGAGATTGGTGTCCCCTAGATAGTGTGTCTTTTGGGGCTCTTAGATCAAATTCACTCCTTACGTTTGAATAAACATGGTAAACACTGCATGGCCTCTAATGTGACTCTTTTAGTAAGAAGCCACTGGGGAAACCGTTTTCCATGGCTGGACATTATAGACTGTAGTGCAGTGTTTATAAATGCCTGCTGGAAATACATATACATAAACACAGCAGTGAAGTTATCAACAAAAAGTGCAGGTACTCGTATGCGCAGCCGGGTGTAAACATTTCAAAAACTGAGACCATTTGAGTGTCAATGAATAAATACTTTTAAAATGTATACATATTAGTACACAATACATTTATAAATACAAAATAAGCCTTAAAAATAACTGATCAATTATAACCAATTCACCATAAACAAAGAAGCTGAAAATACTGAAAGCTTTGCACCCTTGGCTTGTATCACTCAGTCATGTACTGTAATATAACACTTAAGTTAAACCTGAAATGACAAGCATTAAGAAATATTACACAATGCAGTAACTGCTGGAGAGAGGGAATTTTGTTTCAATGTATCCTAAAAAAGGGGTGATGTTATAAAAAATGGTATAAAAAAACAACTGTGCTGTGAAAAAATGATACAAAAAGGCTAAAATACCCCTGAAATGTATAATGTAACAGGCACTACTCCTAATGATGATGTGCTTGTCCATTTTAATCTGCATAGTATTCTCTGAAATCACCCCCATCCTTTCCAGACCCTGGGTACTCACCTACAACAGGACCTGGCCATGCTACGATAATAGCCTTGGATTAGAACAGATATCCCTGTTTCTTTTATTTATTTTGTACTTACTACTTATCTTACAATAATATGTTCTGTGTTCTTCCTTGTGTTTCTGTGTAGATTAATTACCATGATCTATTCCAGAAAAAGATTTTTCAGGCAGAAACACTATAAAAGTAGACTTTTCATTTTATTTTATCCCTGGTATTATGGTTTAAGACACGTTTTCATGAAGTAATATAATTTCTGTGGTTTACTTCTGCCTTCATATGTTTTTTTAGATGTGCATGCAAGTGAAATCGCATTTCACTTAAATAAACTCTTCAAGATGTTTTAGAAAAGGGGGCATAGTACAAAGAAAAAACACCTCACCATTTAGTTTTTTGTTTATTACAGTCCTCATAACAGAAAATACTAGGATCACAACAAAACAAAACGTTGATCACTATGCTTAACATGTACCTTGCATGTTGGGCCCGTGTTTGAAAAGCGTGAAGCACACCTCCATCTGAATCCCGATTCTGACTCAAATCTGAAGCTGCACTTTGATCCTGTTTTTTATGTTATTGTTAATCCCTACTAAGGTTGCCACGATATCAAAATTTCAGTTTTCGATTATTGAATCATTTTTTTTCCAACGATTACAATACCTACGATATCTATGATACGATATTTAAATTAGTTCACAGTGGCACAAAAACATAATCCTATTGGAAAATGAAGCCTCATTTTTGTATAAATGTACATGTCTATAATAGGGCATAACATGTGAAATAAGTTACTATAAAGTAGTATATTGTGAGAAGTGTTGAATTTAAATCAAGGGAAGTAATGTTAAAACTTTACAATGCATTAGTAAGACCTCACCTAGAATATTGTGTTCAGTTCTGGTCACCTCGTTACAAAAAGGATATTGCTGCTCTAGAAAGAGTGCAAAGAAGAGCGACCAGAATTATCCCAGGTTTAAAAGGCATGTCGTATGCAGACAGGCTAAAAGAATTTAATCTATTCAGTCTTGAACAAAGAAGACTACGCGGTGATCTGATTCAAACATTCAAAATCCTAAAAGGTATAGACAATGTTGACCCAGGGGACTTTTTTGACCTGAAAAAAGAAACAAGGACCAGGGGTCACAAATGGAGATTAGATAAAGGTGCATTCAGAACAGAAAATAGGAGGCACTTTTTTTACACAGAATTGTGTAAGGTCTGGAACAAACTCCCCAGTAATGTTGTTGAAACTGACACCCTGGGATCCTTCAAGAAGCTGCTTGATGAGGTTCTGGGATCAATAAGCTACTGACAACCAAACGAGCAAGATGGGCTGAATGGTCTCCTCTCGTTCATTGATACATGTCATCAATCTATCAATGAAAGAGTACAAATCAAACTAAATATTATTATATAAAAAAGCACATTTAAGTGCATGAACTTTATAATTACTCAAAATACATACAGCTTTACATTGACTTGGAGTCTTTTACTACAAACTAATGCATAAACTATATTATAATCACTGTGGTGAAAGGATACTGATATTTTTTTTACATGCTACACCGTTTTTTTTAATAAAAGACAAAATTATTAGTTACACTACTTTAGGTTTTAAATTCTCATATTTTACCCGTGTTTCTCTAATTAAAAAATATCTTAGCTGTGCAAACTTATTAAGATAATGATTAATGTATTCAAATATAAAATGTTTTGTTTTTTAATTAAATGCATTTCAGTAGTTGCACAAGCTGTACAAAATAGTAATAATTATAATAACGTAGACAATGCAAATTAAATACATTTTAAGTTGTCATCATCATCATTATTATTATTATTTTAGCTTGGTCCCAAGATTAACAGGCATTTTCATTTTCTTACTGGATTCTTGCTGTGCTTGTTTTGCAGCTGCGTAACTCTCTGGGTGGTAATTGTGAAGATGATTGAATAAGTTTGAGTGTTCCCAGTTTTCAATGGAACTTTCTTTTTACAAGCCAGACAGAGTGGTTCACCATCTTCAGTTGGTTCTCCTTTTTCGTTTTTTTTTTAGCCAAAATAATCCCAAACTCGGGAGTGGTGTATTTTTAATTTCGGTGCTAGTTCCGATTCTTCTGTTAGTTCTGCAGCTGCAGGTGGTTTGGGTTCTGCAGACACACTGTGACTCTCTCCTTCAGGGTGTTCGTTCAGCTGCAGGTGGTTTGGGTTCTGCAGACATACTGTGATTCTGTCCTGTGACAGAATGAAAGCTCGGCCAATCAAGATGCAGCGATTATATTGATGTTAATGGTGGCCAATAGCAGCTCACAGAAACAGAAGCAGTGCGAGGAAACAGAATGCAAGCAGCATGAACTGTGCTGAATGAAAGCGCATTTGAGAAACATTGCTCTACTGGACTGTGTGAGTGGATGGAATGCATCCGCGTTGGGTGAAAAGCAGATGAAATAAGTCCCGGTACCCAGTACCGGCATCAAAATAAGTCCCGGTACGGAATACCTGGGAGTACTGGCAGAATCTCACCCCTGCATGAACATGTTTCTCTTTGACAAAATGTTTCACCATGGCATACAAGTATAAGTGATCCAAACATTGTAAGCGGTGTGATGGCACATTTACAAAGATATGTGACTCGTCATGAAGAGCACGTATTTATATAAGCATGTGTTTCATAGGCTTGCCAGCTTTGGGTGTTTATTTAGAAAGCGCAGATATTACAATTAAAAAAATGCAATAACTTTCAATGTTTTTATGTTACGTTGTGTATTTGTGGTGCATTATTAAAATCTATGTAGTTCGTTGCATGTTTATCTCAGGACCTGCTGATCAATGGCAGCCGCTGCGCTTTACCACAGTAGCTGCTGAATCGCCGTGAACCCGCTTTGAAAAAAGAGCATGTGTAGCGACTGGGAAAAGACAGCTCTGCCATGCGCACAACGAGCAGGGGACACCTGCATTCTACAGGGAATAGAATACGATTCTACACCGGCTTTTCACTCTGAAGTCTGGTAACTCCCTCAAACGAATCAATGCTTTCAGTAGCTCTCCGGCCATGTCTCTTGCGCATGAGCTACATTTCCGATATATTTATTAAGTAATTAGATCGAATTACAACAATTACAATGACACACAAATCAAGGTTTAAAATCGACCAAAACACACTCTTTTAATTCTCAATTCAAATGTGGTTTAATTTTACAATTGGGCGCTTTTTAATTTGTTTTTCAAATCGATAGAAGTGATCAATATTCAATACACACCGCTGACCTACACGCGTCTATAGGGTCTATATATAAAATAAATATATTCAATTGTGATGAACCTTGGTATTGACGTTACTGAGAACAAGTGCGGATGTACGAAGGTGTCTCTGTACATGTGCACCTGTGTCTCTCACACTGACACTTCTCAATATAGCTAAGAACCGCTTATCCAATAGTCATGATACTGGCTATTAACATTATTTAGCAGAAGTTATTGAGAGTATCAGATTGTGGGGATATAGGGGGTGTCTGTCTGTCTGTACATCCGTCCGTCTGTCTGTCACACTTTTACATCTTGAGAACACAAGACGTTATTCCACACACTGTAAATCATTTTAATAGACTTTACCAGGACACCTCATTCGCTTACCTGATGAAGGTCTTCAACACCACTTATTCAATTCCCATTAAACTCTTCATTGGCATGTCTTATTCTACACGGCTCTGTACATGCTGTTGATACACGTCATGCTCATGGTCTTTCCCTCACACTGAGAGCTCTGATTGTGAATGGAGAGCCGTGGCGATGGGGAGTGGAGGTCACTGACAGGCTTGCAAATCACATAATTTTGTACTCAGGAAGTGCTAGTAAACAAGATAAACCACATATCAGAAATCAACCAATCACAGTGCAGTATTGCCACAATTCCAGTGCCTCCCTCCGATCCTGGTACAGATGTCATCCCGTGCATAGAACAAACGCTACACCTGATTCCAAAAATCTAAACAAAACAAACACACACATACCTGGTGCCTTTTGCAAAACGGATCATTCTATTAACTGCGCTGTTTCTTTAAATTTTGATGAACTTGACACTAGTTTTTCTAAAGAAATTACTGAAGTTGCAAATAGAAATGATTTATCTTTTGAATATTTATTTGTTCTCCCATGCAGATCTCTACAGTAATATACAGCAGTGGACTGAACACACTACTATAAACTAAAGCTCTTCACTGGCAATGCTGGGGTGAGTACAGCCTGTCGGGGCGTTACATTAAATACTGGGGTGCCTATCCCTGCCGCAGGGTAAAAGGGTGCACTTTAGAGTTTCACAAATATCTAGAGAGCCACTTGTCCGTGATGAAACTTGCTAAGGTTCTTCATTAGCACAAGCTATCGAGAATCTTATTCGGTTAGAAACTAAGGGTGCAGTGAGGTTGTCTGTTTGACTGTCTTTCTGGATCACTTATGTTTGTTCCTCTCTCCTCTCTCCCCTCCTCTCTCCCCTCTCCCCTCCTCTCTCCCCTCTCCTCTCTCTCTTCTCCTCTCCCTCTTCCTCCTCTTTCTTCTCCCCTCTCTCTTCCTCTCTCTCCTCTCCTCTCTCTCTTCTCCTCTCCCTCTTCCTCCTCTTTCTTCTCCCCTCCCTCTTCCTCCTCTCTCCCCTCTCCCCTCATCTCTCCCTTCTCTCCCTCTTCCTCCTCTTTCTTCTCCCCTCTCTATCCCTCTCTCCCCTCTCCTCTCTCCCCTCTCCTCTTCTCCCTCTTCCTCCTCTTTCTTCTCCCCTCTCTCTCCCCTCTCCTCTCTCCTCCTCTCCCTCTTCCTCCTCTTTCTTCTCCCCTCTCTCCCCTCCTTCTCCTCTCCCTCTTCCTCCTTTTTCTTCTCCCCTCCCTCTCTCCCATTTGTCTGTCTCTGTCTGTCTTTCACCACACACTCCAACCTCCTATTTGTTGGATTGCATTTGTCTCGAATTGGTTTTGTAGAAATAGTTTAAATCATTCAGGTGCTGTGTGATTCTTATCAGGGGATGAGAAGATAATGCTCCGTCTGTGTGTGCGCTGGTTGCTAATGAAGGGGTAACATGAGGAACTGAGTGTGAGTCTGTCCCTGGCAGAGCAGTGTGATCAGTATTTACAGTTCTGAGCGGAACCACGAAGCAGAGAGACAAACACAGAGGAACCAAACACACACACATACACACACTGACACGCACGCACACACACACACACACACACTGACACGCACACACACACACACACACACACACACACACTGACACGCACGCACACACACACACACACGCACGCACACACACACACACACACACTGACACGCACGCGCACACACACACACGCACGCACACACACACACATTGAGAAACACGCACACACACGCACGCATACACACACACACACGCACACACACATTGAGAAACACGCACACTGACACACACACACACGCACGCACACACACACACACACACACTGACACGCACGCACACACACACACACACACACACACATTGAGAAACACGCACACACACGCACGCATACACACACACGCACACACACACACACACACATTGAGAAACACGCACACTGACACGCACACACACGCACGCACACACACACATACACACACGCACACACACATTGAGAAACACGCACACTGACACACACACACATTGAGAAACACACACACTGACACACTCACACTAACACACACACGCACACACACACACACACACATTGAGAAACACGCACACTGACATGCACACACACGCACGCACACACACACACACATACACACACGCACACACACATTGAGAAACACACACACTGACACACTCACACTAACACACACACGCACACACACACTGACACAGACACACATTGAGAAACACACACACTGACACAGACACACTGAGGAACACACACACTGACACACACAGACACACACACACACACACTCGTTTCCAAATGTAACTGAGCTGCTAAAAGTTTAGTTCGGATCCAAACAGATTCACTCGTTTGCATTTTGTGGAAATGATCAAATAGACACAAACAAGGCCTGCAGATCTTGGTCTCATAGCGACAGACAGACAGACACACAGACAGACAGACAGAGCCCCACAATCCTGTTCAGTTTTGACACTACAATATAATTCCTTCTTCTCAGTGTCTGTGTTAGTTTAGTGTCAAACTGAACAAGCTTGTGGGCACTGTCTGTCTGTGTATGTGTGTGTCTGTGTGTGTCTGTGTGTGTCTGTGTCTGTCTGTGTCTGTGTCTGTGTGTGTCTGTGTCTGTCTGTGTCTGTCTGTGTGTGTGTCTGTCTGTGTCTGTGTGTGTCTGTGTCTGTCTGTGTCTGTCTGTGTCTGTGTCTGTCTGTGTCTGTCTGTGTCTGTCTGTGTCTGTGTCTGTCTGTGTCTGTCTGTGTCTGTCTGTGTCTGTGTGTGTGTCTGTGTGTGTGTGTGTGTGTCTGTGTGTGTGTGTGTGTCTGGAAGAATGTATATGTAAGTGTGAGTGACATTAGAATTACTGCTCTCTGTCAGATCGAACAGGATTGTATTATTCGTATGTTACGCTCTCATTAGCATAGCCTCGGCTCTCTTTCTTTTTGTAAGTCACACTTCTTATTCTGCAGGACACGTAATCTGTTTTGTCCTTCATTCGCCCCTGTCTTTGAAATGCTAATTACACATCAATTTGGAAAAGATCTGAGGAGCTTCCGCTTACAAATGTGTGTTTGTGATAATGAAACTGTGTGTGTGTGTCAGTGTGTGTGTGTCTCAAAGTGTGTGCCTCGGTGTCTGCCTCAATATGTGTGTGTCAGTGTCTGTGTGTCTCAGTGTGTGTCAGTGGGTGTGTGTTTCAGTGCGTGTGTGTGTGTCTCAGTGTGTGTGTGCGTGTGTCTCAGTGTGTGTGTGTGTGTGTGTGTGTGTTTGTGTAACAGTGTGTGTGTGTGTCTTGGTGTGTATTTCAATATCATTGTGCAAATCCATATTTCAGAGATGGAAATAAGACTCCCATTGCATAGCAGTTTGATCCATTCCTGGTTTTACTCTGAGTTTAATAAGACACACCTGAGCTTGTTACCTATATACTATAAAAAAAAATCTGGACTGGGTGAAAATGCTATGCAATTGAAATCTTATTTCCATCCTTGTAGTATCCTGTGTTCAGCTGTAAATTCCTGTATCTCTGGGTTTAGGTTAAAACAACAAAACAAAACATTGTGTTTTTATAAACTAAACAATATGTATTAAATAATACAACACAAATACAAAATAATACCTATAGACACACGGGGGCGGGGTGTACCCCGTCACATATCTTAACCCCTGTGTGCGTAGCACACATGGCCTCAAAGGCCACCTTCCCCCTTAAAAAACCAATAGTCCCGGTCATAGTCCTAGGCCAAGAACAGAGGCCTTAATGGTCCCACGGGCGGTAATGTTGTCAGTGGAAATGCTGACAGCGCACAGGCTGGCTCCTCCAGCTGGGACAATACTGGCAGCGGAATGGCTGCTAATGGCAACGCTGGCAGTAGCAATGCTGACAGTGGTAAAGCTGGCTTCTCCAGCCCAGTTGTTTCTGGCAGCGGACATGCTGCCTGTGGCACTGCTGGCAACAGAAAGGCTGACAGCAGTGTGGCATACTCCAGCAGCACACAGCTGGCAGTGGCAAGACTGGCTCCTCCAGCCCTGTAGGCAGCAGTGGAAATGCTGCTAGGGGCGCCGCTGGCAGCTGCAGTGCTGACAGTGGCAATGCTGTCATCTGGCAGTGATGGTGGCGGTAATGCTGCCCTCAGCGCGGGACACTCCAGCAGTGGCAGCGGCGTGGCGTACTCCGCAGTGATGATAATGCTGGCAGTGGTAATGCTGCCCTCAGCGTGGGACACTCCAGCAGTGGCAGCGGCGTGGCGTACTCTGCAGTGATGATAATGCTGGCAGTGGTAATGCTGCCCTCAGCGCGGGACACTCCAGCAGTGGCAGCGGCGTGGCGTACTCTGCAGTGATGATAATGCTGGCAGTGGTAATGCTGCCCTCAGCACGGGACACTCCAGCAGTGGCAGCGGCGTGGCGTACTCCGCAGTGATGATAATGCTGGCAGTGGTAATGCTTCCCTCAGTGTGGGACACTCCAGCAGTGGCAGCGGCGTGGCGTACTCCGCAGTGATGATAATGCTGGCAGTGGTAATGCTTCCCTCAGTGTGGGACACTCCAGCAGTGGCAGCGGCGTGGCGTACTCCGCAGTGATGATAATGCTGGCAGTGGTAATGCTTCCCTCAGTGTGGGACACTCCAGCAGTGGCAGCGGCGTGGTGTACTCCAGTGTGTGTGTCAGTGTGTGTGCTTGTCTCAGTGTGTGTGTGTGTGTGTGTCAGATTGTGTGTTTGTCTCAGTGTGTGTGTGTGTTTCAACTGAAATCAAACTTTATTTGTATAGCGCCCAGGAATATAAGGGATTAAAAGATCCCTTAAGTATGATGGGGCCAGACCATTCAGGGCTTTATAGGTTAAGAGTAGGACCATAAAATCAATCCTAGACCACACCAGGGGCCAATGTAGGGCTGCTAGCACAGGAGAAATATGTTCGCATTTTTTTGTTCTTGTTTAAACCCTGGCCGCAACATTTTGTACAAGCTGCAATCGAGATAAAACTTATCTTGGGATACCTGAAAACACGGTGTTGCAATAATCAAGCCGAGATGATACAAAGGCATGCATCAATCTCTCAGCATCCTGCAGCGAAAGAAAGCATCCTACTTTAGCAATATTTCTAAAGTGAAAAAATCACACTTTGGTTCCTCATTTCAGCTTTCAGTGAGTAAGGGAAGCTGCCCACTGGAAAAACACATGGATTTGTATTATTTTGATCCCAAAAGCATTACCTCCTGTTTTATCTGAATTTAACAATAAACACTTATCCGACCTCCATAGCTTAATATCAGTGAGGCAGGTAGTCAGAATATTTGAAAATAAAGTATCACCCGATTTTAGAGACAAATATAACTGATTATCATGAGCATAACAATGAAAATGATCCTCACGTCTACGGACAATATCGCCCAAGGGCTCATGTGTAGGAAAAACAAAATTGGTCCTGGGGGGTGCCACATGTAACTTCAGAAAGGAAGAATCTCCCTCAATTTTAACATATTGTAACCTATTTGAAAGATAGGATTTGTAGGAACAATTCAGTAATTGATAATTTAATGTTTATCTGGGTTGATTAGTTCTCTTATTAATAATATTTAATTGACGTGTTATAAAGATCGAGGATTTACTATGAACACACATACACGTGCAGACGCAAGGAATGTTTAATCAATAGTAGTATTTATTAAGTACACAAATAATAATCAGAAATCAGAAAAGTCAGAAAGTAAATCTCTTTGTCTCTAAGCACAAAACACAGTTAAACAATCTCACTGCACTCATGCTGGCTAGCAGGCAATTGAAATATGACACCGCCTGTCTCCTCACACACAAGCAGCAACTCAGCAGCTCAAGCAAGCTGTGACGTAACTAGTGACTTGCACACACATACACGCCCACATAGAAACTGAAATGATGCAGACAATCTTAGAATATATCACATTAACCCTTAGCGGTCCATTTATTCAGCGTGTCTCAGGCGCGTCAGGTCCAAAATCTTTTCACACACGCAGTTTATTTTAGACGTTCTGTTTAAAAGTATTTTTTTTTCACAGTAAAACAGGTTTAAAAGGCACTGCAGGACACTCAGTACTGCATCTCCAGCCCCGCCCCACCCCTTGTTCGCTGTATTTTTCACATACGTCTTAATAATAGTACATACCGATAAATCATCTCCTGATCACTTGTTTTATGACCAAACTCCTCAATAATGCGATCCAAGTCATTATTTTATTAACATCTCAAAAAAGCTCTGCAAATGTCTGTGATGTTCTTTGAGCGCTGGATGCAGAAGCAGCTATCTTGTTTGTGTATGTCTGTGTTATCTACGTGGTGCCGGGGCTATCTGTATTCATGAGATACACCCCTTGTTTTTTTTTTTTTGTTTTTTTTCAGCTTCTCTTGGCTCCTATTTTCCCCAGAAAGGGAAAATTGCAATGTCGGACCAGGTCCGATATAGGACTGCAGAGGGTTAAGCTTATTAATGGTATATAGATTAAGGATATGGCAAGTTTACTTTTAAATACATTCTTCATACAACAATATTGGGTAGATTACTTATAGTTACTTCATCAAGTTTCACTAAAAGTTATTTCACAACTAAATAATTAACAGTTTAATTCTATGTGAATGTGTTACACTTAATTAATTTAGTTCCATGAAAGGAAAATGCAACTGGAATTATACTCAACAGTTCCTTGAAGCTTAGACTTTTGGTCCGCTGGTTTGGAAACTCAATCTGTTGAAGTGTCCAGTACAAAAAGCTCTCCTCTCAGCAACAAAGTCTTCAATCCCACATTGGATCAAACTCAGCAACAAAAGCTTTCAATTCTCGATAGAATCAACAAACAGCGCCCATCCACTCTGTTCTCTTCACTGAATCTTTTAGCTATGCAGGTAGCAGGGCACAGTTTCTTTTGGATACTGTGGTTTTAGGTGTACAGCAGACCCAGACTGGTTTGTCTGATAACAGTCACTCTAAGTTTTACGGCAGTCCTCCAGTCGGGCCTCAGTCTCGTTGCTTGTGGTAGTGACTCGCAGCGTGCTTTCTCTTCTTGGGTCTGTTTTCAGGCAGAGTCCTGTCTTGGTTCCGTTTTTAGTCCCAGAGTTGCAGCTTTGCTTAGCAGAGTGACAGCACCTTGTTTAGCATTTGATGTGGCGCGCCAAATGTTTTTTTTTTTTAATTTAGTCATTGCCAATTAGTTTTTTTATTATTTTCTCCCCAATTTGAAATGCCCAATTATTTTTAGGCTCAGCTCACCGCTACCACCCCTGCGCTGACTCGGGAGGGGTGAAGATGAACACACGCTGTCCTCCGAAGCGTGTGCCGTCAGCGGCCCGCTTCTTTACACTCACTGCAGACTCACCGTGCAGCCGCCTCAGAGCTACAGCGTCGGAGGACAACGCAGCTCTGGGAAGCTTACAGGCAAGCCCGCAGGCGCCCGGCCAGACTACAGGGGTCGCTGGTGCGCGGTGAGCCGAGGACACCCTGGACGACCTAACCCTCCCTCCCCCCGGACGACGTTCGGCCAATTGAGCGCTGCCCCCTGGGAGCTCCTGTCCACGGTCGGCAAAGGAATAGCCTGGACTCGAACTGGCGACGTCCAGGCTATAGAGCGCATCCTGCACTCTAGCGAGTGCTTTTACTGGATGCGCCACTCGGGAGCCCCTTGGAGCGCCAAATGTTTTGTTTTGCTGGATATTTGTGTCTTTTTCACTCTGCTGAGTAGCTACTTTCATTAGGTCATTTGTGTATCCCAGTCCTTTGATGTTTTAATATCCTTTTCCACTGAGACATCACTAGATTATGTCTTCTTTGAATCAAAATGATTGTTGTTGCACGTGTGAATTATCTGTACGTAATTCAACTGTCCGCTCAGCCTAACCCAGTCCAGGCGCCGGTCCTCTGATCAGTAGGTCACATAGTTCAGTATGTCTGCAAGCCAGAGGCCCTCTTCTCAAGACTCAGCAGTTTGCCCTGTTTCTCAAGACACACAGTTTCATTAATGAATTCAGTTACATTTCTGATACACGTTCATGTATTATTATCATATTTAGGGAATATGTCCCACAGATTTAAACCAGGACAGGACACTACCTGACATCCTATAAGACTCTTAAGACATTCAATCAAAATAGAATGATAAATAGTCTCAAATGCTGCACTTAGATCTAAAAGAATAAGAACCGAGGGTGAGTCCGTATCTGACTACAGGAGCACATCATTTACCACTCTAAGAAGAGCAGTTTCAGTACAATGGCCAGGGCGGAAACCTAACTGAAATTTCTCATGAATATCATGTACTGCTAGGAAGGTATTAAGTTGTTTAACTACCACTCTCTAAAGCTTAGATAGAAAGGGGAGGTTAGAAATAGGCCTAAAGTTGTTAAGGATTTGGGGATCCAGAGTAGGTTTTTTAAGCAATGGTTGTACTACAGCAACCTTGAAGGAATTGGGAACAGTACCAGATGAAAGCGAGCTATTAACCCTTTGAGTAGTGAGTTCTTCAGAAGACTCACTCCCGGTCCAACGGGAGTGAGTCTTCTGCATGCGCTTGATTATTACGAGTACAGCGTACAAACAAGCTGAAAGCTACATGTTTGTATGTATGTAACGAATACTGACGAAATACAGACAAATAATTTTTACTGTAAATAAATAAAACAAATAAATATAATGTTTTATTTAGTCATAGGGAAAGGTTTTGACTAAAAAATAACATATAGGCACTAAGCAATAAACAACGGGGTGGATCAACCACAACAACACGTCCTAACAAAAAGAAAAGGGTGAGAGAGAGAGAGAGAGACATGAATAAATCATATCCGGGTAAACAGGTTGTGGGGGCGGAGCGAGCGAGAGTGTCTAATTCTTCAGTGTATCATACTCCTGAAGCATGGAGCAACACACAGAGCTTGGCGCCTCCTCTTCGCTGTCACTTGATGTTGATGGTACATGTTCTTCGCTTATGTCTTCACTGACACACTCGCTGACATCCGATTCAGTGGAAGAATTGTATGTATTTGAATTTAAATCGGAATCTGAATTCAGTACTTTTTTCTCACTGAGTGATTTTCACCGGTTTACAAACACTGTTGACATTTTTGTGACTGGGTTTATTATATGTAATTCAGTCAATATCTGGCAGAAGGCGCAAGAGACCAATGAAAGGTGTTACAGAAACCTAGCGTTACAATATTATGTGATCAGGGGTTTTGTAGACTCAGTAATTCAAGTTTAAAGTTGCAGAACGTACCTGTACATTCGTACTCCCTGGGGATCAGAGAGCAGCGAATGTACCGCTACATTCGTATTACTCAAAGGGTTAATAATAGTGTTCTTCTTAATGTGTGTGTGTGTGTGTGTGTGTGCGTGTGTCAGTGTGTGTGTGTGTGTAGGGATTACCTGCTTAGTCTCGCCCCCTTGCGCTTCTAATTACTCAGCTCAAAGCTTGTTAATGAGATACCGCAGCTCTAGTTAATGAGATCAGGGGTGTCTGTTTAATAGGAGTCACCTGGGGACTTAACAAGATTCACTTCTGGGAGAAACACAGACAGACCACACACTGAGATCTGTATCAAAAGGAATTACAGACATGCCTCGCTCTCACTGAACATTCTGTCTCTCTGTCTGTTTGTCTGTGTGTCTGTCTACAACTTTAAGAAACTAAACTCCTGGAAAAATGTAGTAAGATCCAAAATGCAAAATTACCTATATGGTAACAATATCCTGGGAGACAGTCAGCGTGGTTTTAGGAAAGGGAGATCGTGTCTAACTAACCTGCTTGATTTTTTTGAGGATGCAACATCGACAATGGATAATTGCAAAGCATACGACATGGTTTATTTAGATTTCCAGAAAGCTTTTGACAAAGTCCCGCATAAAAGATTAATTATCAAACTGAATGCAGTAGGGATTCACATGGATTAGGGAGTGGTTAAAGGTAGAAAACAGAAAGTACTGATTAGAGGAGAAACCTCAAAATGGATCTAGACAGCATTCACAACTGGGCAGACACATGGCAAATGACATTTAATAGAGAAAAGTGAAAAGTATTGCACGCAGGCAATAAAAATGTTCATTATAAATATCATATGGGAGATAGTGAAATTGAAGAAGGGAACTATGAAAAAGACCTAGGAGTTTATGTTGACTCAGAAATGTTTTTATCTAGACAATGTGGGGAAGCTATAACAAAGATCAACAAGATGCTCGGATATATTGTGAGAAGTGTTGAATTTAAATCAAGGGAAGTAATGTTAAAACTTTACAATGCATTAGTAAGACCTCACCTAGAATATTGTGTTCAGTTCTGGTCACCTCGTTACAAAAAGGATATTGCTGCTCTAGAAAGAGTGCAAAGAAGAGCAACCAGAATTATTCTGGGTTTAAAAGGCATGTCGTATGCAGACAGGCTAAAAGAATTGAATCTATTCAGTCTTGAACAAAGAAGACTACGCGGCGATCTGATTCGCATTCAAAATCCTAAAAGGTATTGACAATGTCGACCCAGTGGACTTTTTTGACTTGAAAAAAAGAAACAAGGACCAAGGGTCACAAATGGAGATTAGATAAAGGGGCATTCAGAACAGAAAATAGGAGGCACTTTTTTACACAGAGAATTGTGAGGGTCTGGAACCAACTCCCCAGTAATGTTGTTGAAGCGGACACCCTGGGATCCTTCAAGAAGCTGCTTGATGAGATTCTGGGATCAATAAGCTACTAACAACCAAACGAGCAAGATGGGCTGAATGGCCTCCTCTCGTTTGTAAACTTTCTTATGTTCTTAAGAAGGAATTATATTGTAGTACCAAATTGAATAGAATTGTGGGGCACTGTCTGTCTGTCTGTCTGCCTGTGTGTCTGCCTGTGTGTCTGCTGACAACATTAATGATACAAAACTGTTGAAGAATATATAATCTCCCTACCGCATTCAGGGCTAGAGGTAGTAAAGTGTTGCACCTGTCGCAATAGTCGCAAATGAGCTGGAAGTCTTTTGAAAGCACGTTTTAAACAGTCACAATTGTTGCTGGCATTCCCTATTCCACTTTTTCTCACGTGTTGCCAGTTGTGCTTAATGCATTTTTGAGGTGAGCACCCAAGTACCTAATATTCACTAAAGGCAGGGTGTACTTGTAAGCCTTGAAAACAAATTTCTGTGATATTTCTGGTTTCCCCAACATGTTGGGAGCAATAGACTGCATGCATGTGCCTCTAACCACTCCAGCTCATTCTGAGCATCTGTATAGGACCATGATCTATTTTGTGTAAATTGTCTAAGCTACTAAGTAGGCAAACTTAATAATAATAATAATAATAATAATAATAATAATAATAAAAACAGCAAAAATCATTTAGTTTCAATTTAAAATAATCATTTATTCGCATTGTACACCAATGTGTACAATGCAGCAGCATGATTTATTTTGAGTTACCGGTAGCCTACAGGCTAAAGTAAAAAGAAAGTGCGCTAGGTATTCATTTGATTTTACTGCTGTACTGTATACTGTTATAGGCCTACCATACAGATTTATATTTTTGGCCTCTTTAGACTGGCTCCCTGTTATTATTATTATTATTTATTTCTTAGCAGACGCCCTTATCCAGGGCGACTTACAATTGTTACAAGATATCACATTATTTTTACATACAATTACATTTTTTTTTTTTTTTTTTTTTTTTACATACAATTACCCATTTATACAGTTGGGTTTTTACTGGAGCAATCTAGGTAAAGTACCTTGCTCAAGGGTACAGCAGCAGTGTCCCCCACTGGGGATTGAACCCACAACCCTCCAGTCAAGAGTCCAGAGCCCTAACCACTACTCCACACTGCTGCTCCCTGTGCAGTATAGAATTGATTTTAAGACTTTGCTGTTAACTTACAAGGCCCTGAATGGATTACACCTAGTTATTTGCTTATTTATCTTCCAAACCACACTCTGAGATCACAGGATGCAGGGCTGCTGGTTATTCCTAGGGTCAACAGAAGCAACACAGGAGGTAGGGCTTTTTCTTGTAGAGTTCCTAAATTATGGAATGCTCTGCCTTCGTTTGTCAGGGAAGCTGGGACCATTACAGTTTGCCATACTAGACTAGACCACACTGTGCCATGCTAAAATAAACTATAGTAAGCCATACTACACTAGACTAGCCTATACTACGCCATAGTATACTACAATAAATTGACTAGACTATACAATGTCATGCTAGTATACAATGTGCCATCATATAGAATGTTTTTATTTAGTGGGAGTTGCTGTCTTTTCTCTTCGGCGGTGTCTCTGTTAAACTTTGCCTGGGAGGAAGCACCTCATGTCTGATTAAATGGACTGAAAGATCTCTGGAGCGCCGGCATTTATACTTTCTACTATCCTATACTTTGCGTTTCTGGTTTTGGTTGTTTTACCCTGATTTTAATACTCTCCTTTTAAGAATTCAACTGATATCTGTTAAGCCATTCAATCACAACTGAGCAATGTGTTAATAATAAAATTGATTTAATTTACTTTTTTTTTTCTGTGAAACAACTAAATGTACTCATCTGACTTTTCCTAATTCCGTGTATTAAATACCCTGATGCCATTTGAAAGGCAGTATCGCGAAAGTAAGGAAGTTATAATCCTGCCCACCTAGATCCGCCAAAGCCATCATTTTGACTGCCTTTTACAATACATGTTTTTGTTTTGAATATAATACAATATTCCGTTTTTTTTATATATATACAAGCCTGTTGTTGTCTCTGCCCACACAGAGGTTACCTCTGCAGTGCCAGACGCTTTGGCTGTATCGTCTCATGCAGCAGCTGCAGGCGTGCCAGCCATGCCAACCCGCAGCAGTACCAAGGACAGTGACTCCAGCTGCACCGACAGCACGAACAGGCATTCAGGAGACTGGGAAGGATGGCACTATTTGGGAAATTATAAATAAGCTACTAAAAAACAAACAAGCAAGATGGGCTGAATGGCCTCCTCTCATTTGTAAACTTTATGTTCTTAAAATTACCTTGATCTTGACCTTTGCCCTCTCATTAAGGTTAAATCTAAAACTAGCTTATAAGTCCTTACAGAGTGTAAATAGGATCATGGTTACTATGGAACGCATATAGGAATCCATATATACTCTATTCAGAAATTGCCTTGATCGTGACCTTTGACCTCTACTTAAGGTCACATTTGTTGTTACTATTAATGTCAAGTTTGTAAAAAAAAAAAAAAAAAATCGAAAGTGATGTCTACACCTGAGTGAATGGCAACCAATCAAAATGCTCAAATTTCACAATACCTCCTCGGAAGCCGTAAAGTTGCTTGGAACTTCTAGTTAGGCTTCCAAGCCAGAATGGCTGGGGAAGCCTATTGTTATTGTAAAGATTTTTATTTTTTATTTATTTAAATTTTTCCCAAGACTTCAAACTGCTCCTGCTCTAACATTGTGTAACCAATCAACATCAAACTTGGCAGGAATCATCCCGGGTTGAATACAATTCAGATGCTAAAAAATTGCGCTCCTGCATCAACCAAGATGACGGCCTGACGCATATTTCTGAAATATTTTTCAAAATCTTCTTCTTGGGAACTGGAAAAGCGATTGATCTGAAACTTGGCATATGACATCAACAACCAAACCCGCTTCAAGTTTGGCAAGCACAGGTTGTTGCGATAAATTTAAATATCAAAATGGCTGCCGAAACACAACCCAAACATCAAACAAACCGTTTAACCAACTAACTCTGAATTTGGTAGCATCATCCTGGGGACAATGGAATTCAAACAGGGCAAAATGGTGTTCTTTTGTAAAACAAGATGGCCGCTAGACCTATATTTTCTTCTTAAATTTAAAACCGCTTCAGTTGAAAAACTGTTTATTTGATTAACTCCAAAGTTAACAAGCATCATCCCTGTGTCAATACAATTGACTTTTTCAAAAATTGTGTTTATGTGTAAACCAATATGGCCGCCTGACGCATTTCTTTAAAAACCTTTCAAAATCTTCGGTAAAATGTTAAACTAGCTTATTACTCCAGAGTGCAGATGGGTTAATGGTTACTATGGAACAGATATAGGAACCCATATATGCTGTATTCAAAAATTGCCTTGACCGTGACATTTGACCTCTCTTTAAGGTCAAATGCAAAACTGGCATATAACAAGTGCATATAGTAGGGTCATGGTTATTATGGAACCCATCGGTGCTCTATCCAAAAATCACATTGATCATGACCTTTGGCCTCTCCTTAAGGTTTAATGTAAAACTAGCTTATTGCTCCTTACAGAGTGCAGATAGGATCGTGTTTAAAATGGAACACAGATAGTAAAATATATATTTATCCAAAAAGGTCCTTGACTATGACCTTTTACCTCTCTAAGGTCAAATGCAAAACTGGCTTATAATTCTTAGAGAGTGCAGAAAGGGCCATGGTGACTATGGAACACATATTGGAAACCATATTCATTCATTCATTCATTCAAACCTTTATTTAACCAGGTAAAGACATTGAGAACAAGTTCTCATTTAAAATGCCAGCCTTGCCAAGAGGAAACATAAATACAACAGACAACAATACACAGACAGATAGAGACATTACAGCAATACGAAAAAAAAAAAAAAAAACTAATAAAATCAGTGTCTGCTCTAACAAGCACATGAAACAGAGAAAAGAACTTCAAGTCTAGAAAAGAAAGCACCCTCTGAGATAAAACCAGGGAGTTTAAGCCTTGATTGTAACTCATTCCAATCGTGAGCAGCTGCATATTGGAATGAGTTACACCCAACAGCAGTAAAAACACAAGATACAATTAAACTCATCAAATTGCTGAATCGAAGGTTGTAATAGGAGACCGATATAGTCAACAATCCACTTAAATAGAGGGGTGATTTCCCAGTTAGGGTTTTATAAATGAGTCTGTACCAATGACATGGCCGACGTGTTTGAAGTGAGGGCCAGCCAACCAAAGTGTAGAGATCACAGTGATGAGAGCAGTAGGGAGCACCAGTGACAAATCTTATTGCAGAGTGATATAAAGCATCAAGCTTCCTAAGAGCAACATTAGAAGCAGCTTTATAAATGACATCTCCATAATCTAAAATGGGTAGTACACACATCTGTACCAATAAGTACTTAGCTGGCTGTGTGAAGCGTGATTTATTTCGGTAAAGAAAGCCGAGTCTAGCTTGAACTTTCGATTGTAGTTTAACGATATGTGGTTTAAAAGTAAGTGCACTCTCTAGCCAAATACCCAGATATTTATAAACTTCCACTTGCTCAAGGTCAACCTTACAAAAGGTACCAATTTTGCAGCCTTGCTCAAGAACTGCAGGATTGGTAACATTTGCACGTCCCATATTAAATAACATACATTTAGTTTTATCAACATTAAGCAATAAACGTAGATCACAAAAAGATTTTTGAATCTGATTGTCTGATAGCACTGAAGATAGAGTACATAAGAACATAAGAAAGTTTACAAATGAGAGGCCATTCAGCCCATCTTGCTCGTTTGGTTGTTAGTAGCTTATTGATCCCAGAATCTCATCAAGCAGCTTCTTGAAGGATCCCAGGGTGTCAGCTTCAACAACATTACTGGGGAGTTGGTTCCAGACCCTCACAATTCTCTGTGTAAAAAAGTGCCTCCTATTTTCTGTTCTGAATGCCCCTTTATCTAATCTCCATTTGTGACCCCTGGTCCTTGTTTCTTTTTTCAGGTCAAAAAAGTTCCCTGGGTCGACATTGTCTATACCTTTTAGGATTTTGAATGTTTGAATCAGATCGCCGCGTAGTCTTCTTTTTTCAAGACTGAATAGATTCAATTCTTTTAGCCTGTCTGCATACGACATGCCTTTTAAACCTGGGATAATTCTGGTTGCTCTTCTTTGCACTCTTTTTAGAGCAGAAACATCCTTTTTGTAACGAGGTGAACAGAACTAAACACAATATTCTAGGTGAGGTCTTACTAATGCATTGTAAAGTTTTAACATTACTTCCCTTGATTTAAATTCAACACTTCTCACAATATATCCAAGCATCTTGTTGGCCTTTTTTTATAGCTTCCCCACATTGTCTATATGAAGACATTTCTGAGTCAACATAAACTCCTTCTTCAATTTCAGCATCTCCCATATGATATTTATAATGCACATTTTTATGGCCTGCGTGCAATACTTTACACTTTTCTCTATTAAATTTCATTAGCCATGTGTCTGCCCAGTTCTGAATGCGGTCTAGATCATTTTGAATGACCTTTGCTGCTGCAACAGTGTTGCCACTCCTCCTATTTTTATGTCGTCTGCAAATTTAACGAGTTTGCTTACTATACCAGAATCTAAATCATTAATGTAGATTAGGAATAGCAGAGGACCTAATACTGATCACTGTGGTATACCACTGGTTACCTCGCTCCATTTTGAGGTTTCTCCTCTAATCAGTACTTTCTGTTTTCTACATGTTAACCACTCCCTAATCCATGTGCATGCATTTCCTTAAACTCCTACTGCGTTCAGTTTGAGAATTAATCTTTTATGCTGGACTTTGTGATAAGCTTTCTGGAAATCTAAATAGACCATGTCGTATGCTTTGCAATTATCTATTTTCAATGTTGCATCCTCAAAAAAGTCAAGCAAGTTAGTTAGACACGATCTCCCTTTCCTAAAACCATGCTGACTGTCTCCCAGGATATTGCTACCATATGGGTAATTTTCCATTTTAGATCTTATTATAGTTTCCATAAGTTTACATATAATAGAAGTCAGGCTTATTGGTCTGTAGTTACTTGGTTCGGTTTTGTCTCCCTTTTTGTGGATCGGTATTACGTTTGCAATTTTCCAGTCTGTCGGTACAACCCCTGTGTCAAGAGACTGTTGCATGATCTTGGTTAGCGGTTTGTAAATAACTTCTTTCATTTCTTTGAGTACTATTGGAAGGATCTCATCCGGCCCAGGGGATTTGTTTATTTTAAGAGCTCCTAGTCCCTTTCACACTTCTGCCCCTGTTATGCTAAAGTTATTTAAAATTGGATAGGAACAGGTCGACATGTGGGGCATGTTGTCTGTGTCCTCCTTTGTAAAAACCTGTGAAAGTAATCATTTAATATATTTGCTATTTTTTTTTCTTCATCTATGATTTTGCCATTTGTGTCTCTTAGACATTTAACCTCCTCTTTGAATGTTCTCTTGCTGTTATAATATTGGAAAAACATTTTGGAATTGGTTTTAGCCCCCTTAACAATATTGATTTCTATCTCTCTCTTGGCCTTTCTAACTTCCTTTTTGACTTGTGTTTGCAGTTCCAAGTACTCTTTCTGTGTACTTTGTTTTTGGTCCTTTTTAAACGCTTTGTAAAGTGCGTTTTTTCGCTGAATATATATTTTTAATTGATCTATTAAACCATTTTGGCCATTTTGTTTTAGATTTAGATTTGTCTACTTTTGGGATGTAATTATTTTGCACATCTAGTACTACATTTTTAAAAAACAGCCA
This sequence comes from Acipenser ruthenus, assembly GCF_902713425.1. Taxonomy (NCBI): domain Eukaryota; kingdom Metazoa; phylum Chordata; class Actinopteri; order Acipenseriformes; family Acipenseridae; genus Acipenser; species Acipenser ruthenus. The sequence continues at coordinate 2,541,371 of NC_081248.1, read as the reverse complement.
TCCTTTTTCTGTGGATGTTTTCTCTATTTTACTCCAATCTACTTCTGTTAGTCTCTGTTTCATACCTTCATAGTTTGCTTTTCTAAAATTGTAAACCTTAGCTTTAGTCATTACTTTTGGGGTTTTAAAAAATACTTCAAATGAGACCATGTTGTGGTCTGAGTTTGCCAATGGCTCTCTGACCTCTGTTTTAGTTATTCTGTCTTCATTATTTGAAAAGACTAAATCAAGGCATGCCTCCCCTCTAGTCGGTGCCTTGACAAATTGTATTAGGAAGCAGTCATTTGTCATTTCCACCATTTCAATTTCGTCCGTCATGCTCCCCACCGGGTTCTCCCATTTTATATGGGGGAAGTTGAAATCCCCCATTAGTATGGCTTCTCCTTGGGCTTCAAGACTTTTTCTTATGTATAGCGCTACCCCTCCGCCTCTTCTGTCCTGCCTGTCTTTCCTATACAGTGTGAACCCACTAATATTATATTCGTCTCCATCACTCTCAGACAACCAAGTTTCTGTAATACCTATCACAGTGTAGTTACTTGTTAAGAACATAAGAACATAAGAAAGTTTCCAAACGAGAGGAGGCCATTCAGCCCATCTTGCTCGTTTGGTTGTTAGTAGCTTATTGATCCCAGAATCTCATCAAGCAGCTTCTTGAAGGATCCCAGGGTGTCGGCTTCAACAACATTACTGGGGAGTTGGTTAGTGCAGTAGCTTCAAGCTCTAACATTTTGTTTCTGAGACCTCTAGCCTTAAGATAAATATATTTAATAGTTCTCTTACCTGAGTTGTTGCCCCTGTTTTGATGTGGTCTCCCTTCTGTTTTCCTGTTTTCTCCCCCCTTCCTTTCTAGTTTAAATGCTTCTGGACCTCCTGAAGGATCCTTTCTCAGAGTAGATTGGTTCCCTTTCTGTTTAAGTGCAGTCCGTCCCACCTATATAGATAGTCTTTCTTATGTTCAAGAAAGGTGAAGCCTTCCTGTGTGCACCCCGATTTTAGCCATGCATTTTGATTTTTGTATTTCCAGCTGTCCATATGTCCTTTGCAAGGTGCCGGCAGTATCCCAGAAAATACCACAGTTTTGGTCTTGTCTTTTAATTTCCTTCCTAGCTCTCTGAATTTGTTTTGCAGGGTTCTTGGTCTGTCTCTTCCAATGTTGCTTGTACCGATGTGGACGACTACTACCGGGTCGTCTCCTGTTCGTTCTAGGAGCCTGTCCACATTCTCAGTGATGTGCTTGACAGAGGCTCCTGGAAGGCAGCACACCCTTGTAGTAAGGGGGTCCAAACTGCGAACTGAACTTGCTGTGTTTCTCAGTATGGAGTCCCCAACAATCATGACCTCCCTTCTTTTTGCTGCCTGGCCAGCACTGTTTATAGGGTCCTGGGTGTTGTTCCTTTCATTCTCTTGATATTGGTTTTGGTCATCTAAATGTTGAAGTGGCTCAAATTTGTTGGATGTCTGGATTTCTGGTGGTTGTGTTTGACGAAGTTTCTTTTTTTCCCTGCTTCTGCCTATCTGATCCCAGCTGTTTCGACTCTCTTCTATCTCCCTGGTGGCTTTCAGTCTGCTAGGGGTGCAGACTTCCATGAATTGTGGGTGTGTCAGCTCCTCAAGCTCCTGTTGCTGTCTCATTTCCTCCAGCTCCTTTTCTAGCAGGCTTAATCGCTGAAGTAAGTCCTGGATCGTGCGACACTTTACACAAACTTGGTTGAGCTCTGTTGGGTTTTATCGGATTTCCCACATCATGCAGTTGTCACAGATTACTGGCTTGAAGACCATTTTTTTGTTTAGTTTAGCTTCTGCAGCTTGTCACCCTGCTTTCAAACTGCTTCTAACTGCGCTGTACTTGTCCACTCGTACTTCTCCCACGCTGTGGGTTTGGATAATAAAGAAAAAAACGGATCGCTTTATCCCTACTCTACCGAATGATAAAGAAAAGCAATGTGGTCAGTGTGGGTTCATGACATACAGAAACAAACTATAACAATAAAACAGTGTTTTTAACACACAAAACCATACATTTAAATAATAACAACACAACACAAACACAAAATAATACATATACACAAAGGGGTGGGTTGTAAAAGTCCCCTGGGTCGACATTGTCTATACCTTTTAGGAAATAAATAACTTATAGTTTATCTGGACACTGCCAAATATCAGAACGGAGCAATATTACTGAACTGTGTCTCTCAGTTGCTGTGAAAGATGCTGTCTGAGCTCCAGTCGAGCTGACAGGCTGTGATTGGCTAACTCGGCAGATGCAGGTACAGGACTGGTTGCTTTAGTCAATATAAAGTATTGATTGGCTGGTTTTGGTGGATAATAAAATAAAATTGAACTTACTGTGTCTGTTTAGTATTTGCTGTCCAATAGATGTAAACTGTGCTTTCAATACAGCAAGTCAAAATGAAAAGCTGGTAATTGTGTGGATTCGCAGATGATGCTGCACCGTTCCAGCAGACAGCTGCTGTCTATTAGAAGCTTGCTGGAGCTGGAAGCTGATTGGCTGATGCTGCTGAATCGTCTTCTACTATGTGAATACACAGTAATTAGAGACACTTCATGTAAAGTGTCACCTATTAAAATGCACTGAAATCAATGCAGCCCTGTCCTCAACCTCCGAACCTGGTAACCTGCTGTGGTCTGGTCTACCCCACTTTTGTTTTTATTAATTCATTATTGCAAAGATCAAAACATTTTAAACCAAACTACACTCAACACAGGGGTACTCAGTTATTTTAGTGAAGGTCCAAAATTCTTGTTTACAGCAAGTTCAAGGTCCGGAGCACATGTTGTTGGTAAAGAGTTAAAGGAGTTTTTGGGGAATCAAAACTCATTTTTACTAGTCTGCCTTCTTTCCTGATTTGTTGCTGCAGGAGTTCTTTCCCTGCCATAACCACAGAATTGTATAACTATTGTATTCTTATGTGTCTGTGTTATCAGAGTCAAATATTGTGTTTCGCCATTGCAAAAACAAAGCAAATTGAAACAAAACTGAAGCACAAGACGAAAAAAACTGAACTGAAAAATCACTCTGCTTTCTCTTTCAAGTGAATTCAAAATAAAAACACCTTACAAATAATAAAAAATACAGTAATTTTCCATTCAGTGCATTTATAATCGGCTGATACTCACAGTAAGTGGTAGAAGTGGTGGGTCCTCAAGGGCCTTGAGTCACAGGTGAGCTCAGCAAGAGCGATACAGAGACGCACAGATTTGCATGAGTCAGAACAGAACGCTGATATTAATATTAATAATGTCAAGGAGAACGAATAGCCGCACACATTGTGTGATCTGCAGATAGATAACACAGGAAACACTGCATGTGTTGGAAGCGTGACTTGGATCGCAAAATTTGACAATTTTAATCACCAGTACAATCAGCATACTCGTTGCTAGTTTCACATCACATTTTGATGGATGGTGGAATGATGAGATATCTATCATGGTCGGGTTCTGTCCGTTGCGCTGCCACTGCTTGCAAAGTGAAGTTTCGTACACACGAGTAGTACAGTACGGTACCATATTGTGTGCTTTCCCTGAGTCAGGAGAACCAACAGTAACACAAATACGTGTTGTATGTGTTTTTTAAATATTTAACTAAATCTTAAATCTCTAAAAAAGATTTAACATTTAGCTACATTTTTAACTAAATCTTAAATCTCTTAACACGATTTAACATTTAGCTTTCACGCGATTTGATTGGCTTTTGTAGTGCTGAAATTTACATATTTCCCGATTAGCATTACAAGAGCCAATCAAATCATGTGAAAGTACAACGTGGACGGAGCTCATTTGCATACAAACTCCAAATATTTAGCTAAATGTTAAATCTTTTTTAGAGATTTAGCTGGCCAGTTAAATATTTAGCTAAATGTTAAATATTGTTAAGAGATTTAAGATTTAGTTAAATATTTAAGTTCACAAAATCCAGATTTATTTGCGAAGAGCTAAATCTTGATTCTCAAAATAAATATTTAATAACAAAATATATATTTATTTTTAAAATAAAGTTTTAGCATTTAAATGTTGAAAAGTTGCTAAATATTTTAAGATTTATAAATTATATCTGAATGTACACATTTAAAAAAATATGTATTTATGTTCACAACATTTATAAATCTGGGGAAAAAATACAAGACAAGTTAAATCTGGGAAAAATACAAGGTTTAAGTTAAATCTGGAAAAGAAGACTTGTTAAAATGTTAACGCATTTTTTTTACACATGGCACCCCATACAATCATAGCTCGTATCTGCTACATACTATGACAGTGACACCTGCTGTACCCTCATGCACCGCACTCTCATGAGAACTGTGTGGTCTGAAAAATCACAGCATTTCCAATGTGAATGCAAGTAGATTGGAATACGACTTGACGATCTGGTCAAAATGTCCTTGCGGATTCGGACCGTGGTCCCCCTACTGAGTACCCCTGACTTGACACATATTCCTTAAATATAAAGCCTGCAGGCTTTATATTGTAGTATCATACAGTATGGTATAGTCTAATATTATACAGTATGGTAGAGTCTAGTATTGTACAGTATGGTATAGTCTAGTATTGTACAGTGGTATAGTCTAGTATTGTACAGTATGGTATAGTCTAGTATTATACAGTATGGTAGTCTAGTATTGTACAGTACGGTACAATAATAATAATAATAATAATAATAATAATAATAATAATAATAATAATAATATCTTTATTTTTATATAGCGCCTTTCCTAGTGGACCACCATCACAAAGTGCTTTACAGAGGTAGGCTGTGAACTGTGCGTTATATGCAGAGTCACTTACAATAGGACATTGATTTAACATCTCATCCGCAGGATGGAGCACATAGTATAGTCTAGTGTCGTACAGTATGGTAAGTCTAGTATGGTACAGTATAGTGAGGTATAGTCTAGTGTTGTACAGAGGGAGAGAGAGAGAAACTGCAGCTTATTCTGGGGGATAGGCGAGGACAGAGGAAGCAGTAATAGCTTCAGTTTGTAGTGTCACGCTGTGGGGCCAGGGGACACACAGCAGTTTATTTCATGGCTGTTCTTTTGTGGTTTCTAATGCATTGTATCTTTGGCAATAGTTGTTCAGCTTGATATGCCAATAAAATATTTGAACTTAAACTTGAGAGAGGGAGGAGAGGAGAGAGGGAGAGAGAGGATATCAATTCAACTATGATACCCCTTGCTCCTTTCTCTCCCCTCTCCTCTCTCTCCCCTCTCTCGCTTCCCAGAGAACTGACTCTGTATCGTACAGTATGGTAAATAGTCCAGTGTTGTACAGAATGGTAAAGTCTAGTATTGTACAGTATGGTATATAGTCTAGTATTGTACAGTGTGGTATATACTCTGGTTTGTACAGTATGGTATATCATCTAGTCTAGTCCACTCTCTGGCTCTTGTGTGACACTGAACAGAACAAGGCGACTTTTTGTTTTGTTTAATAATTTTTTTCTACAGTGATGTAATGAAAGAAATAGATTTTCAGCACGGAGAATCTGCAATGAGTGAATAAATGAATGATTGCAATTGCAGATGATTTAATGAACTGTGATGGGCGCTCAGGGCCCCAGTGAAAGGTAAATTTGGCCAGAGGCCGCGCCTGTGGGTGCCCGATGGCTACCAGCGCGAGCCCGGCTGGAAAAACATGAACAGTTCCATGCATCCCAGTGCAGCAGAGAGGAAGTGGCTGTGGGCCACCTCCCCCCAAAAAGACGAGGCCGCCAAACCATGAATGAAATAATAATAAATAATTAATGTGCCCCACAGTGGCGCACTGCCACCTATCCTCCAAATATTGAAAATTAATGAAAATGAGCAGCTGAGACACGGCCCATCCCCCACAGCATGACTGCACTGGGGGAGAGAGCCCAGCCTTTCCAGCCCGACCACGCAGCCCGCAGAACTAAATATGAACCACTCAGCACTCAGGTAAGGAAATACCCCCTAGTCACATATTTTTTATTTTTTAGGGGGAAACCTCAGGGAATCCATGGCTGAGGGCAGCCCTTCTTCCAGGCTCTAAGCGGTCACTCCCGTTTCAGCTTCCCAGCGCTTGACTGAGCAGCTGACACAGGAGAATAACACACAGAGCCTTTATGCGCTTGCTGAGTGGAGTAGTAGGGCAGCAGTGTGGAGTAGTGGTTAGGGCTCTGGACTCTTGACCGGAGGGTCGTGGGTTCAATCCCCGGTTGTGGACACTGCTGCTGTACCCTTGAGCAAGGTACTTTACCTAGATTGCTCCAGTAAAAACCCAACTGTATAAATGGGTAATTGTATGTAAAAATAATGTAATTGTATGTAAAAATAATGTGATATTTTGTAACAATTGTAAGTCGCCCTGGATAAGGGTGTCTGCTAAGAAATAAATAATAATAACAATGCTGGTTATGGGCGGATTCTCCTGCAGAAAAGCAACCAAGTTTACAATTTGTAATGTAACACAGCAGGGAGGGGGTTAATATCCTCGCTGCCAAAAACCTTTTGTTAATTATTGTTTTATTGTTAATTATCACCTGCACCTGGTTATTATTGTAAATTAGAGCTAGGTGCAGGGTATTTAAGGGGAACAGCCAGTCCCTTCAGGGCTGCTGCTGTGTGAAGGAGCCTGATTGAAGGTGTGCACAATCATAATGCAAAAGCTACAGTGTGAAAGCCTTTTTGTTGTTTTATCAAAACTGTGTTTTTATTTTAACAGGTAAACAGCTTAGCTGTCCTGTTTATTCGGTAGGTTCCTGACACATGTGTAGCCAGTGCTCCAAAAATGGAGTTAAGTTTTGTTTTGATTTATTTTGTTTATTAAAAATAGTGCGTCAGTGGTTTAAAACCTCAATTTCTGTGTGCTGAGTCATTTTTAAAGGGGCAACGAACGACCGTGGGTGGCAGCCTGTTTACATAAAACAAAAAATCAGGGGACGTGTGTTGCCTTTACAAAGAGAGAGGGAGAGAGGGGGGGGAGATAGGGGAGAGAGTGAGGGGGGAGGAACAGCTCTCTGATATCATCATCCTTTATTTCCTTGCTCCCCCTCCAATATAATATAATGTCCGGTCAGTCACCTCTAGTCTACAAGGGGTGTCTTTGTGTGACGAAAGGAAGAAGGAAGCAGTGAAAGTGACCTTGTCTAGCATGACGAGCTGAAATGATTCATTTAGAGAGAGAGGGAGAAACTGCAGGTTATTCTGGGGGATAGGAGAGCACAGAGGGAGCAGTAATAGCTTCAGAGTTTGTAGCATCCTGCCATGGGGCCAGGGACACACAGCAGAGATCCCAACACACAAATATCATTCAGTGTATTTCATGGATGTTCTTTTGTGTTTTCTAATGCACTGTATCTTAAGCAATAGTTGTTCAGCTTGTCATGCCAATAAAATGTTTGAACTTGAACTTGAGAGAGGGAGAAAAGGGAAGAGAGGAGAGAGAGGGATGGGGAGGGGGAGAGAGAGGATATAAATTCCCCCTCCCTTGCTCCTCTCTCTCCTCTCCTGTCTCTCACTCCCCAGAGAATTAACTTCCTTCTTGTCGAAGGTGGATAAATTCAAAAATTAATTTTTGATTTGTTTTAGCTTCAATCCACTGAATACAAATATAAATGAATCTGTAGTGTATGCCAGAGAGAAAGTTTGTCTTCACACATTTCCATATATCTAGAGAACTGTTTATCCTATTATCATGAAACTTGGTGTTAACGTTATTTAGCAGGAGTTATTGAGTATCAGATTCTTGGGATATAGGGGCTGTCTGTCTGCACATCCATCTGTCTGTCTGTCTGCCATACCTTTACATCTTGAACACAAGAAGTTATTCCACACACTGTAAATCATTTTAATAGACTTTACCAGGATGCCTCATTCGCTTACCTAATGAGGTCTTCAACACCACTTACCCAATTTCCATTACTATTCATTGCCAGGTCTTATAGAAGGGAACTATGAAAAAGACCTAGGAGTTTATGTTGACTCAGAAATGTCTTTATCTAGACAATGTGGGGAAGCTATAAAAAAGGCCAACAAGATGCTCGGATATATTGTGAGAAGTGTTGAATTTAAATCAAGGGAAGTAATGTTAAAACTTTACAATGCATTAGTAAGACCTCACCTATAATATTGTGGTCAGTTCTGGGTACCTCGTTAAAAAAAGGATATTGCTACTCTATAAAGAGTGCAAAGAAGAGCAACCAGAATTATCCTGGGTTTAAAAGGCATGTCGTATGCAGACAGGCTAAAACAATTGAATCTATTCAGTCTTGAACAAAGAAGACTACGCGGCAATCTGATTCAAACATTCAAAATCCTAAAAGGTATCGACAATGTTGACCCAGGGGACTTTTTTGACCTGAAAAAAGAAACAAGGACCAGGGGTCACAAATGGAGATTAGATAAATGGGCATTCAGAACAGAAAATAGGAGGCACTTTTTTACACAGAGAATTGTGAGGGTCTGGAACCAACTTCCCAGTAATGTTGTTGAAGCTAACACCCTGGGATCCTTCAAGAAGCTGCTTGATGAGATTCTGGGATCAATAAGCTACAAACAACCAAACGAGCAAGATGGGCTGAATGGCCTCCTCTCGTTTGTAAACTTTTGTATGTTCTTATTCTGCACTGCTCTGTACATGCTGTTGATACACGTCATGCTCATGGTCTTTCCCTCACACTGAGAGATCTGATTGTGAATGGAGAGCCGTGGCGATGGGGGATGGATGTCACTGACAGGCTTGCAAATCACAATAATTTTGTCCTCAGGAAGTGCTAGTAAACAAGATAAACCACATATCAGATGTCAACCAATCACAGTGCAGTATTGCCACAATTCCAGTGCCTCTGATCCTGGTACAGATGTCATCCTGTGCATAGAACAAACGCTACACCTGATTCAAAAAATCTAAACAAAACAAACACACACATACCTGGTACCTTTTGCAAAACGGATCATTCTATTAACTGCATTCCTTCTTTACATGTTGATTTACAATAAGGTGTGTAGGGCAATGCTTCTTCAATGCGACCACCACAGCCCCCCAGGAACAACCTATTCTGGAATATTACAGTTTTACATATCATTTTCTGATATAAAACCATTGCAGATCACTTTACTTTTGTTTGATCTAGCTGGGAATTGTGCAGCATGTGATTGGAACAGGACAGTGAAAGTAGTTTTTATTTAACTTCAATACGTCAGTAATGTACTTCAGTTTAGGTATTGTATTAATTTCTATCAATTTATATGATTGATTAATCTATTAAGTTTGACCTGTTATCAGAGCAGTACAATGAAAATAATCGAGCAAAACACTAGATTTTTGTCTCCAGTTTATTATTAGAAGGGCCTGGGAATTAAGATCCAGTACAGAGTTGAGAGGGGCTGCTGTATTTTTTAAATGAGAAACACTTTGGCTTTATTGTAGAAATAAATGAAAAAATGCAGATGTCTATATTTTCTTTATTTTTCATATGATATTCTTGGTGAGCGGTAATTTAATGTGCATGATAATGTCATCGACTTACCCATGACCACCGTGATATCAAAAGCCCAAGCAGTCCTTTCGTATCTTAGAACATAAGAAAATACGAACATAAGAAAGTTTACAAACGAGAGGAGGCCTCCACTCCACTGTGGAGGCCTCCTTTATGTTCTTATCTCCTGTCTGTCACCAACTCACTTAACTCTGCCCGAGCTGCCTCTCTCTCCTCTGTCCTAATTCTCCTCGACCTCTCTGCTGCCTTTGACACTGTCGATCACTCTATTCTACTATCCTCTCTCGCTGACCTGGGAATCTCTGGCACTGCTCTGGCCTCGTTCTCCTCCTACCTTTCCAACCGCACTGGTCAGTCTTGGGTCCTCTCCTGTTCTCTCTCTACACCCGCTCCCTGGGCCAACTCATCACATCCTATAGTTTCTCATGCCATTTCTATGCTGATGATGCTCAGATTTTCCTCTCCTTCCCCACCTCTGACTCCACCATCCCCTCCCGTATCTCTACCTGTCTGTCTGCTATCTCGCATCACCTCAAACTCAACCTCTCTAAATCTGACCTCCTTTTCTTTCCTTCCTCCTCCTCCCCCTCCTCTGATCTCTCTATCTCCATTCCTCTGGAATCTACCACACTCTCTTCCTCCTCCTCAGCTAAGAACCTTGGAGTCACCCTGGACCCCTGCCTCTCTTATTCCCAGCACATCTCCACTCTGGCACGCACTTGCCGATTCTTCCTGAGCAATATACGAAGAATCCGACCCTTCCTCACCAAATACGCCATCCAGCTCCTGGTACAGGCCCGCCTAGACTACTGCTACTCCCTCCTGGCTGGCCTCCCTGCGTCCGCCACCCGTCCGCTCTTCTGGTCGCTCTTCTTTGCACTCTTTCTAAAGCAGCAATATCCTTTTTGTAACGAGGTGACCAGAACTGAACACAGTATTCTAGATGAGGTCTTACTAATGCATTGTAAAGTTTTAACATTACTTCCCTTGATTTAAATTCAACACTTCTCACAATATATCCAAGCATCTTGTTGACCTTTTTTATAGCTTCCCCATATTGTCTAGATGAAGACATTTCTGAGTCAACATAAACTCCTAGGTCTTTTTCATAGATTCCTTAATCAATTTCAGTATCTCCCATGTGATATTTATAATCCATATTTTTATTGCCTGCGTACAGTACCTTACACTTTTCTCTATTAAATGTCATTTGCCATGTGTCTGCCCAGTTCTGAATGCTGTCTAGATCATTTTGAATGACCTTTGCTGCTGCAACAGTGTTTGCCACTCCTCCTATTTTTGTGTTGTCTGCAAATTTAACAAGTATGCTTACTATACTAGAATCTAAATCATTAATGTAGATTAGGAATAGCAGAGGACCTAATACTGATCCCTGTGGTACACCACTGGTTACCTCGCTCCATTTTGAGGTTTCTCCTCTAATCAGTACTTTCTGTTTTCTACATGTTAACCACTCCCTAATCCATGTGCATGCATTTCCTTGAATCCCTACTGCCTTCAGTTTGAGAATTAATCTTTTATGCGGGACTTTGTCAAAAGCTTTCTGGAAATCTAAATAAACCATGTCGTATGCTTTGCAATTATCCATTGTCGATGTTGCATCCTCAGAAATAGCAAGCAGGTTAATTAGACATGATCCCCCTTTCCTAAAACCAAGCTGACTGTCTCCCAGGATACTGTTACCATATAGGTAATTTTACATTTTGGATCTTATTATAGTTTCCATAAGTTTACATATAATAAAAGTCAGGCTTATTGGTCTGTAGTTACCTTGTTCGGTTTTGTCTCCCTTTTTGTGGATCGGTATTACGTTTGCTATTTTCCAGTCTGTTGGTACAACCTCTGTGTCAAGAGACTGTTGCATGATCTTGGTTAGCGGTTTGTAAATAACTTCTTTCATTTCTTTGAGTACTATTGGGAGGATCTCATCTGGCCCAGGGGATTTGTTTATTTTAAGAGCTCCTAGTCCCTTTAACACTTCTGCCTCTGTTATGCTAAAGTTATTTAAAACTGGATAGGAACAGGTCGACATGTGGGGCATGTTGTCCATATCCTTCTTTGTAAAAACCTGTGAAAAGTAATCATTTAATATATTTGCTATTTTTTTTTCTTCATCTATGATTTTGCCATTTGTATCTCTTAGACATTTAACCTCCTCTTTGAATGTTCTCTTGCTGTTATAATATTGGAAAAACATTTTGGAATTGGTTTTAGCCCCCGTAGCAATATTGATTTCTATCTCTCTCTTGGCCTTTCTAACTTCTTTTTTGACTTGTGTTTGCAGTTCCAAGTACTCTTTCTGTGTACTTTGTTTTTGGTCCCTTTTAAATGCTTTGTAAAGTGCGTTTTTTCGCTGAATATTTTTTTAAATTGATCTATTAAACCATTTTGGCCATTTTGTTTTAGATTTAGAGTTGTCTACTTTTGGGATGTAATTGTTTTGCGCCTCTAGTACTACATTTTTTAAAAACTGTGGATGTTTTCTCTATTTTACTCCAATCTACTTCTGTTAGTCACTGTTTCATACTGTAGGGTTGGTCGAGTGATCTTATGGTGTAGTGCAGAACGGCAGAAAAAGGTAGACAGACAAGTTGAGTCGATAGAGAATTTGTCCAAACTTTATTTGGAATAAAGTGGCCCAGTGCAACAAACAAACTCCACCAAAAATAACTAACTTATTTTGTTTTCTTTAACATACAAAAAAAAAAGAAAATAGTTAAACAAACCAAACTTCTTTTAGTAGGCTAAAACTATTACCTCCAGCATTATACGCTGTACCTGATACCAGCTATCCCCCCTCCTCTCTCCAACTGAATCCCTTTATAGAGCCACCCATCTGTAACTCCTCCCCTGGGACTCAACCAAGATTACTAAAACCCCATTCATAAGTTACCATACAAATATACTTTACCATTAAATATCAATAACTAGTATAAACATTAAAATTCAAATCTTGCAGAGATTATTGCCCAAACCCATAACTAAATAGCATGTGGCTTAGTTTACATAATAACTACTCCCCCCTGCTACTACTGGGTGCATCCAAAGGTCCAGCTATTAACAGCAATACGGTAAATAAAACTCAAAGTGCCCGCATTACATCACTTTTGGTAACCCGAAGTTATATTAGTCTCCGCCCACAAAATGGCGCCTTCTATCTCCACCCTCCTGCTGAATGGTAAGTATTTCTAATCTTCTTTTTTTTTTTTTTCTTTAAATTAGTCTTTATTTAAAATAGTTAATTTTAAAACACCACAACAATCCTCCGTGCAACCAACAGCAAGATAATATGTGCAAATATACCGTACATTTTTAAACTTTGCGCGTGCTAATGCTGATCGCACGGCAAGCGGAAAAATGTGCACCTTTTCCCGTTTGCTGGGAGATTAAACTGCATTCAGCACGCATTAATTTATTTATTTATGTTTTTAACTTAACCTTTCTGTTCTGGCCTGTTTTCTTTTCCCCTCCATCACCACCATCATTACCCCGTGTATCACGGCCCTTCACCATACAAAGGTAAGTGTTTTTTTTTTATTTATTTATTTATTTATTTTTTTTTAACCACACAATACAATACATTAGTACAAAATGAAACCATGCTGTCCCCGTCTCAACAACGGTATTCATTTCTTTCATCGTTGCCGGGTTACAACAAATAGTCCAAGTTCAATCGAGCTGTAAATAAGTATTTCAGCATCCCGATATCATTCCATACACAGTTCACATGGGACGGACGCGGCACCGTCACATTTCCCCCCCCTTTAACCTTTCTCGGGTTTCTCTGGAATTCGAGAGAGGTAATCTGCAGTAACATTCTGCTTCCCAGCTTTGTAAACCACCTCAAATGAGAATGGCTGTAGGCTCAGGTACCATCGGGTGATCCGGGCATTCGAATCCTTCATTCGCCCAAGCCAGTGTAAAGCACGATGATCAGTCTCTATTTGGAAATGACGGCCCAACAAATAGTACCTCAGGGAATCTACGGCCCACTTGATTCCCAAACACTCCTTTTCTACAGTGGAATAGTTTATCTCCCGGGGAAACAACTTCCTGCTGATATATAGAACAGGCTTCCGGGTTTCCCCTTCACCCTGTAAAAGAACAGCCCCCAATCCCAACCCAGATGCATCCGTCTGGACGAGAAATGGTTGGTTAAAATCTGGGCTCTGCAGCACTGGATCTTTGCACAAAGCTTCTTTTAACTGCTGGAAAGCATTTTCACAGTCCTTAGTCCACCTAACTTTATTAGGACTAGCTTTTTTGATTAACTCAGTTAAAGCTACTGCTTTGGATGAAAAGTTAGGAATGAATCTTCGATACCACCCAATGAGACCCAGAAAGGAGCGCACTTGCTTCTTGGTTTCAGGTGGTAAACATTGTCGAATAGACTCAACCTTTTCCACCTGAGGTCGAATCTCGCCATTACCCAGATAATAACCCAGGTACTTAGTTGTTTTCTTGGCAAAGGCACATTTTTGAGGGTTGACAGTTAGTCCAGCTTGATGGAGTTTTTGGATCACAGCTGTAAGATGTTGTAGATGTTCTTCCCATGTCTGGCTATATATAACGATGTCATCCAGATAGGCTGCAGCGAATCGGTCATCTCCCTTCAGTACCAAATTCATCAGCCTTTGGAATGTGGCCGGAGCACCCTGTAAACCAAAAGGCATCACTTTGAATTGGTAGTGACCAAAGGGTGTTCGAAACGCAGTGATCTCCTTGGATTCCGGTGCCATGGGAACCTGCCAATAACCTTTACAGAGATCCAAAGTACTGATGTATTTTGCTTTCCCAATCTTCTCCACCATTTCATCAATCCTTGGCATAGGATAAGGATCGAATTTGGTACTGGCATTGACCTTCCTAAAATCGATGCAGAAATGCATACTGCCATCTTTTTTCGGAACCAAGACAATGGGACTGCTCCACTCACTAGCAGATTCCTCAATAACTCCCAAGGACAACATGATCTCCACTTCTGTTTTTAATACAGACAGAAGCTTCTCTGGTACTCGATAGTGCCACTGTCGAGTTGGATTCATCTCCTTCAGCTGAATCTGATGTTGCACCAACTGTGTATAACCTGGTTTCTCTTGAAAAACATCTGTGATTAGACAAGACTTAATCTCCTCTTGCTGCTTTAGGGTCAGATGAGTCAAATCCCAACTCACATTCTGAATAGTGGTGGGAAAGTACATCTCTTCCTGCTCCTCCTCATCTTCCACAGCTCTAATAAAAAGGTTTAGGCTTACTTCATTTCTGGGAAACCATTCTTTTAACAAGTTGATATGAAATACTTGTTCCTTCTTCCGACGGTCAGGCATTTCAATTAGGTAGTTGACTGGCCCTCTCTTCTCCAGCACAGTAAACGGTCCCTGCCATTGGGCTAGCAATTTGCTCTCTTTATTAGGCAGCAAGAGCAAAACCTGCTGTCCCGGAACAAATGACCGTGATCTGGCCTTTTTATCATACCAGGTCTTCTGCCTTCTCTGTGCCTCTTTCAAGTTTTCTCGAGCCAAAGCAGACATCTTTTCAAGGTGATCCCTCATCTTCAGAACATAGGAAGCAACATTCAGACGATTGTCTTGGGGCGACTCCCATTCCTCTTTCAAGACATCCAAGGGACCCCTCACCTGCCTGCCAAACAGCAACTCAAAAGGGGAGAATCCAGTAGATGCCTGAGGGACTTCACGATAAGCAAATAATAAGTATGGTAACCATTGATCCCAGTCGGAACCAGTATCTCTCACAAATTTTCCCAGCATGCTCTTCAGTGTTCGATTAAACCTTTCTACCAGGCCATCGGTCTGAGGATGGTAAGGGGTGGTCTTAATTGCTTTAATCCCCAGCAAATGGTAAACTTGTTTGAGCAAATCAGATCTAAAATTAGTACCTTGATCTGTTAATATCTCTCGTGGTATGCCTACCCTGGAAAACAGCTGCAACAGTACAGATGCCACCTGTCTTGCCTTCACATTTTTCAAAGGGAAAACCTCAGGATAACGAGTCGAATAATCACAAATTACCAACATAAACCGGTTACCTGACCGACTCCTTTCTAAAGGGCCAACCACATCCATAGCCACCCTTTCAAAAGGAACCTCAATTACAGGTAAAGATATTAGTGGTGCTTTACTAGCTTTCCCCACTCCACAAGCTACCTGACATTCTGGACATGAACGTATATAATCTCCTACCTCCTTGTACAAACCTGGCCAAAAAAATCTGTGCGCAATTCGAGCTAAAGTTTTTTGTGTACCCAAATGGCCTGCCCATGGAATGGTATGTCCTAAAGATAAAATCCTATTTCTCAGTTCCAGTGGTATAACCAGCTGAGACCCCTCCTCTGACTGTCTATACAACAAACCCTTGTCTAGTACATAACATTCTCCCCTCCACCCAGTGTTCTCCTTACCTCCCTTCTCCACTTGGTCAAAGAGAGACTGCAAAGTACTATCTGCTTTCTGTAACTCTCCCAAATTAGTGGGTACTTCAAAATCATCCCCGGCCATATGCTCCTTAGGTAACTCCACCTGCCTGTTTTTTATGGCATATTTTAATTTTTCAGTTCTCCGCTGTCTTTTACTCTTTCGTACCCTAGTACTACCCTCCTCCAACTCTGCATGAAAGAATGGCATGTCTTGCAATGACGTAACTCCTGGTTCTAACCGCCTACTTTTAGACCGTGTAACCACTACATTACAGGGCTGGACCTGTTGCACCAGCTTCCCAAGAATAGGAATATCCTGGCCCAACAAAACTTGATATGGCAGTTCCTTCACTATACCCACAGTGACTAAAAAAGTTTGTCCCTCTATACCTAAATAAACATCAGCTGTAGGATAACCTTTTACGTCCCCATGCACACACCTAATTCCTAGAGCAGCCCCCTCATTGAAACAATCACTAGAAACTAATCCTTCCTTCACCAGTGTCTGGGAGCTTCCGGTATCTAATATAGCGTGTACCTTCTTTCCATTCAAGGCTATCTCAGTTATCTGTTCCAACCCCCTTCTCCTATCTCCCTCCTCACTAGGTCTGGGCACATAACTAACATTTGATGGCTTTTCTTTTCTTAATGGGCAACTTGGCTTAATATGTCCTTCTTTTCCACAATTATAACATATTATTCTCTTATCAACTTTACCACTTTGCATGGGATATGTATTAATTCTACTAAATTGACCAACACCCTGTCCCGGTCCCTCAGACTTACCCGGTCCTGTAGAGCTCGACCCACGGGCGTAGGAATAGATCTTATATCCTCTCCGAGCTGATACAAACACATCTGCTAGCCGCGCTGCCTCCCGAGCTGTTGCTGGATCATGTTCTTTAATCCAGATCCTCACTTCTGTATTAATCATACGTAGAAACTGTTCCAAGATTATTAGTTCTCCTATCTCCTCTTTGGTATGTTTCTCTGGCTGTATCCACTTCTTATACTGCTCTTCCAATCGCACATAGAGCTCCTTTGGTGTCTCTCCTTTCAATATTTCTGCAGACCGGAACCGCTGTCTGTAAGTGTCGGAGTTAATCTCATATTTTTTTAAAATTGCCTTTTTCACTTTATCATAGTCCGTGGTGTCTTCAATATTCATGGCTACAAAAGCACTACAAGCCTTTCCTGTGAGTAATGCAACTAAACGTATGGCCCAGTTTCCTTTATCCCACAAACAAGCAGTGGCTACTCTTTCAAAGGTGGTCAAAAACTGCTCAATGTCATCTTTATCTTCCAATTTTTGTAATTTTGGGTCTCTCCAGTCACATCTTGGACCTCTCCCTGGCTCTGTGACATGTTCCGAATCTCCGAAAGTGTTGTCTCTGCTGCCTGTTTCCTCATGCTCCCTTTGAAGACCTCTCGCCACCTCCACTTGCAGCTGCCCAAACTGATGCTGTATGATCTTCCATCTTTGTTCTTGTCTTGCTTCTTCTCTTTCCATACGCTCCTCTCTCCTCTCCTGAGCTTGGAGGTATGTGTTAAACATTCCAGCGAGCTCTGCCATTCCTGGCTCCCGACTGGTGGCTGAAACTGGCCTTGGGCCCTCAGACTCGGTGGTCACCTGGGCTGCAGCCATCTCCACTTCCCCAGTCTCCTCTGCCGCAGTCTCCTCTAGTTGGCGCCGTTTCGCTGGCATTCTACTGACTGCTGCCGTTCTCCCACTTTAACTTGCCTTCTGTAGTCTTTCCGTGCCATTTACTTTCTGCTACCAATCACTGGAACATCCCACCGCTGCCACCATTTGTAGGGTTGGTCGAGTGATCTTATGGTGTAGTGCAGAACGGCAGAAAAAGGTAGACAGACAAGTTGAGTCGATAGAGAATTTGTCCAAACTTTATTTGGAATAAAGTGGCCCAGTGCAACAAACAAACTCCACCAAAAATAACTAACTTATTTTGTTTTCTTTAACATACAAAAAAAAAAGAAAATAGTTAAACAAACCAAACTTCTTTTAGTAGGCTAAAACTATTACCTCCAGCATTATACGCTGTACCTGATACCAGCTATCCCCCCTCCTCTCTCCAACTGAATCCCTTTATAGAGCCACCCATCTGTAACTCCTCCCCTGGGACTCAACCAAGATTACTAAAACCCCATTCATAAGTTACCATACAAATATACTTTACCATTAAATATCAATAACTAGTATAAACATTAAAATTCAAATCTTGCAGAGATTATTGCCCAAACCCATAACTAAATAGCATGTGGCTTAGTTTACATAATAACTACTCTCCCCTGCTACTACTGGGTGCATCCAAAGGTCCAGCTATTAACAGCAATACGGTAAATAAAACTCAAAGTGCCCGCATTACATCACTTTTGGTAACCCGAAGTTATATTAGTCTCCGCCCACAAAATGGCGCCTTCTATCTCCACCCTCCTGCTGAATGGTAAGTATTTCTAATCTTCTTTTTTTTTTTTTCTTTAAATTAGTCTTTATTTAAAATAGTTAATTTTAAAACACCACAACAATCCTCCGTGCAACCAACAGCAAGATAATATGTGCAAATATACCATACATTTTTAAACTTTGCGCGTGCTAATGCTGATCGCACGGCAAGCGGAAAAATGTGCACCTTTTCCCGTTTGCTGGGAGATTAAACTGCATTCAGCACGCATTAATTTATTTATTTATGTTTTTAACTTAACCTTTCTGTTCTGGCCTGTTTTCTTTTCCCCTCCATCACCACCATCATTACCCCGTGTATCACGGCCCTTCACCATACAAAGGTAAGTGTTTTTTTTTTATTTATTTATTTATTTATTTTTTTTAACCACACAATACAATACATTAGTACAAAATGAAACCATGCTGTCCCCGTCTCAACAACGGTATTCATTTCTTTCATCGTTGCCGGGTTACAACAAATAGTCCAAGTTCAATCGAGCTGTAAATAAGTATTTCAGCATCCCGATATCATTCCATACACAGTTCACATGGGACGGACGTGGCACCGTCACACATACCTTCATAGTTTGCTTTTCTAAAATTGTAAACCTTAGCTTTAGTCATTACTTTTGGGGTTTTAAAAAATACTTCAAATGAGACCATGTTGTGGTCTGAGTTTGCCAATGGCTGTCTGACCTCTGTTTTAGTTATTCTGTCTTAATTATTTGAAAAGACTAAATCAAGGCATGCCTCCCCTCTAGTCGGTGCCTTGACAAATTGCGTTAGGAAGCAGTCATTTGTCATTTCTACCATTTCAATTTCGTCCGTCGTGCTCCCCACCGGGTTCTCCCATTTTATACGGGGCAAGTGGAAATCCCCCATTAGTATGGCTTCTCCTTTGCTACATGCATTTCTAATGTCATTGTATAACAGATTATTTTGCTCAGCGTCTGAATTTGGCGGTCTATAGCATGCTCCTATTATTATGCCCTTTGAATTTTTGTCCATTATTCTGACCCATATTGATTCTGCATAGTTTTCTTTGTCCTGATTTAACACCTGGGCTTCTAGACTATTTCTTATGTATAGTGCTACCCCTCCACCTCTTATGTCCTGCCTGTCTTTCCTATATAGTGTGTACCCACTAATATTATATTCGTCTCCATCACTCTCAGACAACCAAGTTTCTGTAACACCTATCATATTGTAGTTACTTGTTAGTGCAGTAGCTTCAAGTTCTAACATTTTGTTTCTGAGACTTCTAGCATTAAGATAAATACATTTAATGGCTGTCTTACCTGAGTTGATGCCCTTGTTTTGATGTGGTCTCCCTTCTGTTTTTCCTTTCTAGTTTAAATGCTTCTGGACCTCCTCAAGGATCCTTTCTCTGAGTAGATTGGTTCCCTTTTTGTTTAAGTGTAGTCTGTCCCGCCTATATAGATAGTCCTTGTTGTAGTATGTGCTGCAGTGTTCAAGAAAGATGGAACCTTCCTGTGCACCACGATTTCAGCCATGCATTTTGATTTTGTATTTCCAGCTGTTCATATAACCGAACAAGCAAGATGGGCCGAATGGCCTCCTCTCGTTTGTAAACTTTCTTATGTTCTTATGTTCTTATATGGTCCTTTGCAAAGTGCCGACAGTATCCCAGAAAATACTACAGTTTTTGGTGTTGTCTTTTAATTTCCTTCCTAGCTCTCTGAATATTTGTTTTGCAGGGATCTTGGCCTGTCTCTTCCAATGTTGTAGTAAGGGGGTACTGCGAACTGAACTTGCTGTGTTTCTCAATATGGAGTCCCCAACAATCATGACCTCCCTTCTTTTTGCTGCCTGGCCAGCACTGTTTATAGGGTCCTGGATGTTGTTCCTTTCATTCTCTTGATGTTGGTTTTGATCATCTAAATGTTGAAGTGGCTCAAATTTGTTGGCTGTCTGGATTTCTGGTGGTTGTGTTTGACGAAGTTTCTTTTTTTCCCTGCTTCTGCCTGTCTGAATCCAGCTCTTTCTACCCTCTTCTATCTCCCTGTTGGCTTTCTGTCTGTTAGGGGTACCTTTTGCTCTCTCATATCCTGCGGTTCCATTTCTAGCATTTTTTGTAAGTTTAAGTTTAGTTTCTGCAGCTGTCAACGTGCTTTCAAACTGCTTCTAACTGCTCTGCACTTCTCCACAAAGTACTTCTCACGCACTGTCGCTGTTAAAACTGCCTTGCTTTTGTGTGTGTTGGTTCATGCTGTCAGCTCCACCCCTTGTCTCAGAACGGCACCGGTTTTGAATCAGCTGCTCTGAGTTTCATCTTGTTATCAGAAAAGGACTGGCAGCTGTCAGCATTTAAGCTGTGGTAATTTCCCGTTTTATTGTATTTTCTGATTAAAGCAATTAAAGATTTAATTTCTCCTTACTGAAGTAATGTAAAATACTGTAAGGAAAATAAAATGCGTATTTTTCATGGTAGGCAGTCAAATATGTTACATCGTGAATGTTCAGGGGCATGTCTTACGACAGAGAGTGCAGGCTCCTATCCTTCCTGAACAACCCAGGAACAGAGGGAGAGTACTGAGAAGAAGGGAGAGTATTTAGAGTCTGCATTACCCTTTCTGATCTCCCCAAGGATTCAATTATAGCTTGATACTGGCTATTTCATTATGTACAGTTGTTTGTATTGGTTGTATAATAAACTTGGTTCATTATATCCTTTCCATTATGTATATTTGGTTTTATCTGTTGTATAATAATAATGTCATATAAAGTCAAGACACCAAGTCAACACGGGTCATTGCCTCTCCAAACCTATTGATCAATTGAGGCAGCCCATTTGGAGGGGAGGTGCTATTTTTCAGATTAGTCTGTTAGTCTGTGCTACCGGTAGTCCATTTTTAGGGTTTCAGAACACCGGCGCAGTGGAGTTTTCACATTTAAATGTCTCAGCTTACGTCGTGGGCCAGTTAATACATTCAGGACGGGGTCAAATTTGTGCCACAGCAGAGCGCTACTTTACACTCCACCAGTTTATCGCTGCGTCGGTCGATCTTGATACATGTCCCCCTAGTGTCCTGACAGAAGTCATAAAAAGGTACATTTGTGATATTGAGTTCTAGGAAAGCTGCTTCTAGCTAATGTGTTTTGTGTAAAGTAGTATATTTGGGTATATTGGACTACATACAATTTATCTAGACATTTTCACGTACATTACAATGTATGTATGTGTGTGTATATATATATATATATATATATATATATATATATATATATATATATATACACACAGTATATACAGTCTTAACTTAAATGGCCCTTGCTGCCAGATTTTTCCGTTCAAACAAATTTTCGTAACGAAGGAATTCAGGAAGATGTATTTATTTCGCGATAGTGAATCAGTGAATCAACCGAACAAATCTGTTGAATCGATTCACTAAAATGAATGAATCAGACAAGTTGGTAGAAAGCATTGAACTGCACATCACTGGTTTTCAGGCCAGAAAAATAGGTTTAAACAGTGCGCCTGTCAGTGGTTAAAGCCTGGTGTCCAAATGAACTACTTATCAATCACTTTAATGTGCACAGTACAATTATCACCCTTTAGTAAATACGGTGTGAATGAAGCTCATTATTCAGAGTGAGGTGCCTCATTTAAATATATCATCATGCATCACCATACAAATCACATATTCATTCTGATTACCACAGTGTGGCACAATAAAATTAGCGTGCACCATAATATGCCCACTATTTCGCGTGATAATGAATGAAATTGCAATAGTAAATATGGAAGTCATTAATGTGCACAGTAATGCAATTATCGTGCACCATAAAATGAGGCCCAAAGAGTGCCGGAGAATGAAATGCACTCTGCACATGATTAAAGATAGCCACCTGACACAGACAATAAGACATTGACTCTAAATAAAAAGCAGACTGATATTAATGTATTTAATCTGCCGTTGACACGCTGAGTGCGGGATTTACACTCTCAGCGATATTGTAAGTGTAGCTGCTGCTAATAGGTTCCAGTGCGGACGAGACTCATGAATTTGAATAGAAGTCTGTCCCCTAGTGAATGTAAAGAGGATATATTTGATATTTCTTACTGATGTATTTGTTCCATCCACTAGGGGGCAGAGTGTTGCAGGGGGCGGATTAATAACGGTACAAGACTGTAGTATTCAGGTCTATATATGCTTCTTAATGCTGTATTTCTTGTACACTAGGGGGCAGAGTGTTGCGGGGGCAGGTTAATAATGGTTCCACTCTGGTGTTCCTGATGTAGTTTAGACATGATTCTGAGAGCTCTATAGAGGACACAGGGGTCAGGTTAATAATGGTTCCACTCTGGTGTTCCTGATGTAGTTCAGACATGATTCTGAGAGCTCTATAGAGGACACAGGGGGCAGGTTAATAATTGGTTCCACTCTGGTGTACCTGCTGTAGTTCAGACATGATTCTGAGAGCTCTATAGAGGACACAGGGGGCAGGTTAATAATGGTTCCACTCTGGTGAACCCGCTGTAGTTCAGACATGATTCTGAGAGCTCTATAGAGGACACAGGGGGCAGGTTAATAATGGCTCCACTCTGGTGTTCCTGATGTAGTTCAGACATGATTCTGAGAGCTCTATAGAGGACACAGGGGGCAGGTTAATAATGGTTCCACTCTGGTGTTCCTGATGTAGTTCAGACATGATTCTGAGAGCTCTATAGAGGACACAGTGGGCAGGTTAATAATGGCTCCACTCTGGTGAACCTGCTGTATTTCAGACATGATTCTGAGAGCTCTATAGAGGACACAGTGGGCAGGTTAATAATGGCTCCACTCTGGTGAACCTGCTGTAGTTTAGACATGATTCTGAGAGCTCTATAGAGGACACAGGGTTTGCTTTAAACTTTTTAAAAAGTCCCCAGAATTCCTCTCTCCTCGCTCTCATCACCCTCTCTCTCGCCCTTCCTCTCTCTCTTTTTATTCCTCTCTCTCTCAAATTCTTTATTGACATGACAAGCCACACAAGCATTACCAAGCTAATACAGCAAATGCACAGAAATGTTGTATCTGTATGAAATATCCCAGTTTGAACAGAAAGGCCTGCACTTCCAGTGAGGCTGCAGGTGGCAATATCATACTGGGCATACATTTCTGACACCTCTTTCTTTTCCCCCTCTCCTTTATTCTCTACCCTCTCTCTCTCATCTTTCTCATTCTCTTATTAGCTTTTTAATTTTCTAGAAGGATTCTTCAGTGGCAAAGAGACAGATAGGAAGGGAGGAGAGAGTGGAGAGCAGATGAGGAGTGAGATGGAGTGATGAAGAATTGAGGGAGGGAGGAAGGAGAGAGGAGAGAGAGGAAGGTAGGGAGATGTATAGTAGTTGAATGAGGTTTGTGAGCCAGGCTGATTGGATGTACAGAGATCTTATCAGTGTGTCCGACACTCAAACTGGTTACATCCAGAAATGATTAGAGCAGCCTGCCATCTCCTCGCTCTCTTCTCCAGCTCTGTCTCGCTGCTCTCCTCTCTCCTCTCTCTTACCTCCCTCTGTGCCTCTGCCCCTGAGAAGTCCTTCTAGAAAATTGAAAAAAGCTAGTAAGAGAGGTGAGAGTGAGAGAAAGATAGAGGTCATTATTTTAATGTGTGGAACAACATCTGTTCAGAAAGAGTAGAGGAGAGAAAAGAGAGTAGAGGGTGAGAAGAGAGAGGAATGAGAGAGAGAAAATGAAACTGGAGGGAGGGGGAGAAGATATAGTAAATACAGGGAGAAGAGAAGAAAGAGAGGGAGAGGTATGAGAGGTGAAATGTGTGGTGGACAAGGGAGAGGGAGAGATAGTGTTATATAGTGTGGTACTGCCAGCATTGCCCTGTGTACAGTACAGTACATCGAGGCTCTGCCCAGCACACAGCGGGCAATGCCAGCACACTCAATTACAGCTTCATACCGACACCATGTTGGGTAGCTGGTTAACGGTTTATAGGGTTATATAGTGTGTTCAGACTGGCAATGAGTAAGATCTAGCTCCACAATCTGAAAGAAAAACAGAGATTTTTAGATGAGAGAGGGAGGGAGAGGAAAGCAAGAGGAGTGAGACAGAGTCAGAGGGAGTGGGGTGATTGAGACTGATCTAGTGCAGTTATCTCTCAGCCACAGTTAATAGGACTGAATGTTTAACAAGCAGATCTCTTCACAGTTCACTCTCTCTCTCTCCCCCTTTATCAGATGATTATAAATCATGCTGTAAATTTCTACTCACTCTCAATTCAATTAAATTCAGTCCAGTTTTATCAGTGTTTTTTTATTAAATCTCTCTCTCTCTCTCTCTCTCTCTCTCTGTCATCATTCTATCCATAAACAGCATTGTGGGGTACTGTCTGTCTGCCTGTCAGTCTTTCACTCCCCCCCCTCTCTCTCTCTCTGGTTTTAGATCCCAGATTCCGGCCCGTCTTGTCAGTTCTGAACTCCACCCCTTCCCGTCTCGCGATGCCTCCGGCCTCGATGCCCCTCCCCCTGCTCCTCCTCACTTCTAGGATGCTCCTATTGGCTGGCTTGGCTGCTTGCTCCTCCCCTTTCCTGGGTGGAGCTCCGGACGAGCCGCGACCCCACCGCTCGGGGGTCCTGAACATTGCTGTGGTGTTCAGCGGCACCTCCTACCCCCCCGAGATGCCCCGGCTGGTCCTGGGGGGCCCCTATGTGGGGGCGACTTACCTCTCAGGCAGCTCCAGTCTGCCCAGCAGCCCCGGGCTGACTAGGAGCTCTGGTTTTGAGGATTATAAAGACGTGAATGTTGTTCCAGTGGTCCTGAACGAGACAAGCCCTCGCTCCCTCATCTTGCGGCTCTGCGATGTCCTTTCCAGCCTGCCCATCCATGGTGTGGTCTACGAGGAGGAAGTGACATCGTTGCAAGGGGGCGGGGATGGTGAGGGGGCGTCGACTGCCGTCGCTCAGATCCTCGACTTCCTGTCAGCACAGACCGGGGTTCCCATCGTGGGGGTGGGGGGCGGGGCCGCACTGGTGCACACCCCCAAGGTGAGTGATGAGGAGTCTCTAACCCTAACCTGACCCCTCTCTAGTATTGAATATTTAATCCACTACTGAAAATTCAATGACAAACGTTTCCACTAGAAGTCTTTCTCAGTGTCTTCAGTGTAAATTCAATGACAAATGTTTCCACTAGAAGTCTTTCTCAGTGTCTTCAATGCAAATTCAATGGCAAACATTTCCACTAGAAGTCTTTCTCAGTGTGTTCAATGTAAAATGAATGACAAACAACTAGAAGTCTTTCTCAATGTCTTCAATGTAAATTCAATGGCAAACATTTCGACTAGAAAAATCTTATTAAAGACTAAAATGTTGTCTAATTTTCTCCTCTCTACTCTCCCCTCTCCCCTCTCTCCTCTCTCCCTCTCCTCTCTCTCTACTCTCTCTTTCTCTCTGTCCTCTGCAGGAGTCTGGCTCCACGTTCTTGCAGCTCGGTTCCTCCACGGCCCAGCAGCTACGTGTGATCTTCGAGGTTCTGGAGGAATATGACTGGACCTCCTTCTCCCTGGTCTCAACCCGTCACCCCGGATATGAGGACTTCCTGTCCTTCGTCGAGGTGCTGACCGACGGCTCCTTCATCGGCTGGGAGAGCCGCTCCCTGGTGCTGCTCAACCTGACCCAGGACCCGGGGGGAGCCAGAACCAAGAGACTGCTCAAAGAGAACGGGGCGCAGGTGAGTGGGGGGGGAGAGGATGGGAGGGAGAGAGGGAGAGGAGAGTGTGTCTGTCTCAGTCTGTGGGTCTATGTTTGTGAGGGAGAGGGAGAGGGTGTCTCTCTGTCTGTACAGTGTGTTTAACATACCTCTCCCTTGTCTCTTCTCTCTCCTCACCTCTCCTCTCTCCTTGCCTCTCTATCCTCCTCTCTCTCCTCTCTCTCTTTCTCAGGTGCGTCTCCTCTATTGCTCCCGTGAGGAGGCAGAGTCTGTGTTCCGTGCAGCGAGGGGGGCAGGGCTGGCAGGCCCGTCTCACATCTGGTTCGCAGTGGGCCCCTCCCTCTCCTCCCTCGAGACCCTCCCCCCCGACTCCCTCCCCCTCTCTCTCTTTGTGGTTCGGCCAGCCGGCTGGAGGGATGATGTGCGCAGGCGCACAGGAAGAGGCGTGGCCATCCTGTCACAGGGGGCGGTGGCCTTGCGGCGAGACTTCGGGAGTCTGCCTAACTTCAGCACGGACTGCCAGGGGGCTCCCAACGAGACCAGAACGTTCAAGGGAAACCTGCACAGGTAAACAGAGACTCAGAGAAACTAATACACTGTCTGCACAGGTAACTAGAGACACCGAGAAACTAACACACTGCCTACACAGGTAACTAGAGACACCGAGAAACTAACACACTGCCTGCACAGGTAACTAGAGACAGAGAAACTAACACTGTGGGTGTATCAATGACTACTGATTGATTATTGATCAGTGTATATATTTTTCTCTCTTTCTTTCTCGAATGTCTTCCTGTCCGGGATAGTGATTACTTATTGACAGGGGTGTTGATTGCTGATTGGATTATTGTTGTATTGATGCATTATTGATTTCTCCTCTCAGGTATTTCCCCAGATCCACAGGATATTGATGAATGTATTGGTTCTTGGTCTATTATTGAGTGATCAGATTATTGATTATTGTATTGATTGATTATTGATTGGTTGTTGGTTTCTCCTCTCAGGTATTTCTCCAATATCTCACTGGGTGGTCGAGATTATTCCTTCAACAGTGACGGCTACCTAGTCAATCCATCACTTGTGGTGATCGCACTGAACAGAGAGAGGAACTGGGAGGTGGTGAGTGGGAGCTTGTTATACTGGGTATGCTGGAATATAGTGGAGTATACTGCTTATGTGTATGCTACTGATATAGTGGAATGATCTCTCCTCTCTCCCCGATCTCTCTCTTCTTTCTCCTGTCAGGTGGGCTCCTGGGATGACGGGATTCTCCGGATGCGTTATCCGGTCTGGTCTCGCTATGGCACTTTCCTTGAGCCGCCCGATGGGGCTCAGCACCTCAGGGTTGTGACCTTGGAGGAGCGCCCCTTCGTGATCGTGGAGGGGGCGGACCCGTCCAGCGGGACCTGCATTCGAGACTCTGTGCCATGCAGGAGGCAGCTCAACCTGTCAGAGAGGTGAGGGGGATTACTGCTGTTATAACACCAGTGCACGGTCTCTTATTGCTGTTATAAAACTCTGCAGTGTGTTATTGCTGTTCTAACACCACTCTACAATGTGTTATTGCTGTTATAAAACCACTCTACAGTGTATTATTACAGCTATAAAGATAGCTCAACCTGTAGGAGGGGAGAGGGGGTAGAGCAGGTGGTGGAGTCACTTCCTGTGCTGTGTGTTTTTGATTTTAGCTCCCTCTCCGACGGTCTGGCTCCCATGAAAATGTGCTGTAAGGGGTTCTGCATCGATATCCTCAAACGATTGGCCAAGACTGTCGCTTTCACCTATGACCTTTACCTGGTGACCAATGGGAAGCATGGCAAGAAGATTGAAGGGGTATGGAATGGCATGATAGGGGAGGTGAGGAGAAAAGTTTCTGGAATATACAACAGTACAACACTGTTGGAGATGTGGTGAGAGTGAAAATTCAGATTGCATATTTCTTATTTACGATTGAATATGCATATATGTATACACATCCTTCATAGTTGCGTATTGATTGTGTATGCATATAGCTCCAAATTTCAAAATGTACCACGGTGGCAGGGCAGAAGTCTGCAGTGTAAATAGTGTGTATTGTTGTGTAGGACTTGTTTTGGTTAGACCTTTTGTTTTGGCCATTGTACCTTGTTTAGTTGTTCTGGTTTTGTTTGTTATTTTGTTAATAAACATTAGTGCTTTAACTGCAGCTTCTTTACTCTGAGTCTCATACCTGACACTATCCTGTTGGTGCCAGAAGACTCCCTAAAGATGGAACTGCAGTTAAAATAAATAAATAAATGAATGGAAGAAAGGCATGAAGAGCAGCAGCGGTGGGACGCTGAAGGGGCTCTGTGGTGCAGAGCTCGTGGGGTTTGAGCCCCTCAGAAAAGACCCCTGCTTCCTGGAGGCGTTCACCAGGGACGAGGTGGTCTGTGGACAAATGGGTTCGCCAGACTGCCCAGCAGCAGCTGCCTGCCCAAAAGCCAGAGAAGGGCCCGTATGCGTCCCAAGTCCTGTGGGATGGCGGATTACACACCTTCCTCGGCTGCCTGGAGGATCAAGGTTGGTGCCTTACGTGCAGGGAGTTCGGGCCCACGTGGTATGCTGCCCCCTCCAAGATGAAGAGGAGGAGCTGCCTGCTTGAAG
Organism: Acipenser ruthenus; assembly: GCF_902713425.1. Taxonomy (NCBI): domain Eukaryota; kingdom Metazoa; phylum Chordata; class Actinopteri; order Acipenseriformes; family Acipenseridae; genus Acipenser; species Acipenser ruthenus. The sequence goes on along the minus strand of NC_081248.1, from coordinate 2,512,683 downwards.
AAGAATGGTGAATGAAGAAGTCTCTAAACCCCTCGTACTGTATGCATATTTTGTCCTTGCCAGGGTTACTTCCAGCAGATCTCATGGCCTTTAGTTATAGTAGAACGTTGCGCGAGGTTACACCACAAACGGGATCTTCACTGCTGAAATCTCATGAACATGTGGTACAGCTTTTGGACATGTTTCTATGCAAAAAAAGTAGTTATTGGTCAATTTGACCGCTTTTTAGCCCTAGAAGGCAAATTAACCCACCCTGTTAGCCGTGCAATCGTTTGGCCGCACACTTCCTATAGTGTGAGGAATGTGCATGGAATGTGAATGGAATGTGTATGGAATGTGCGTGGAATGTGAATGGAATGTGCATGGAATGTGCGTGGAATGCTTTCAAAAATAGACATGTTAATAGTTTATATTTATCAATTAACAAAATGCAAAGTGAGTGAACAGAAGAAAAATCTACATCAAATCAATATTTGGTGTGACCACCCTTTGCCTTCAAAACAGCATCAATTCTTTTAGGTACACTTGCACACAGTTTTTGAAGGAACTCGGCAGGTAGGTTGGCCCAAACATCTTGGAGAACTAACCACAGTTCATCTGTGGATTTAGGCAGCCTCAGTTGCTTCTCTCTCTTCATGTAATCCCAGACAGACTCGATGATATTGAGATCAGGGCTCTGTGGGGGCCATACCATCACTTCCAGGACTCCTTGTTCTTCTTTACGCTGAAGATAGTTCTTAATGACTTTCGCTGTATGTTTGGGGTTGTTGTCATGCTGCAGAATAAATTTGGGGCCAATCAGATGCCTCCCTGATGGTATTGCATGATGGATAAGTATCTGCCTGTACTTCTCAGCATTGAGGAGACCATTAATTCTGACCAAATCCCCAACTCCATTTGCAGAAATGCAGCCCCAAACTTGCAAGGAACCTCCACCATGCTTCACTGTTGCCTGCAGACACTCATTCGTGTACCGCTGTCCAGCCCTTCGGCGAACAAACTGCCTTCTGCTACAGCCAAATATTTCTAATTTTGACTCATCAGTCCAGAGCACCTGCTGCCATTTTTCTGCACCCCAGTTCCTGTGTTGAGTCGCTTGGCCTTGTTTCCACGTCGGAGGTATGGCTTTTTGGCTGCAAGTCTTCCATGAAGGCCACTTCTGACCAGACTTCTCCGGACAGTAGATGGGTGTACCAGGGTCCCACTGTTTTCTGCCAATTCTGAGCTGATGGCACTGCTGGACATCTTCAAATTGCGAAGGGAAGTAAGCATGATGTGTCTTTCATCTGCTGCAGTAAGTTTCCTTGGCCGACCACTGCATCTATGGTCCTCAATGTTGCCCGTTTCTTTGTGCTTCTTCAAAAGAGCTTAGACAGCACATCTGGAAACCCCTGTCTGTCTTGAAATTTCTGCCTGGGAGAGACCTTGCTGATGCAGTATAACTACCTTGTGTCTTGTTGCTGTGCTCAGTCTTGCCATGGTGTATGACTTTTGACAGTAAACTGTCTTCAGCAACCTCACCTTGTTAGCTGAGTTTGGCTGTTCCTCACCCAGTTTTATTCCTCCTACACAGCTGTTTCTGTTTCAGTTAATGATTGTGTTTCAACCTACATATTGAATTGATGATCATTAGCACCTGTTTGGTATAATTGTTTAATCATACACCTGACTATATGCCTACAAAATCCCTGACTTTGTGCAAGTGTACCTAGAAGAATTGATGCTGTTTTGAAGGCAAAGGGTGGTCACACCAAATATGGATTTGATTTCGATTTTTCTTCTGTTCACTCACTTTGCATTTAGTTAATTGATAAATATAATCTATTAACATGTCTATTTTTGAAAGCATTCTTACTTTACAGCATTTTTTCACACCTGCCTAAAACTTTTTCAGATCCTGCAGTCTGGAGGAATTTTGTACAGGCACTATCGCCATGATGCCATGAGATCAAGATTTTAAAGAAAATAAATCCAAGGAAATGGATTGATCTCCAGAGTGATTTGTCCCTAGTCTTGCATAACACAATTCTTACTGCACGGTCATGTGATCTTGTCTGCCAATCACGGCGTTTAAGTTATCCAAGCCATTTTAGAATTTTATAAGTTGCTTCACACTGGCGCTTGCACAGAATCCCGCCTCACTATGGTACAGATAGTGTTTATGTTGCAGTAGTGCCACCAAATGGGACTATATAATATTATTATTATTATTATTATTATTATTTATTTCTTAGTAGATGCCCTTATCCAGGGCGACTTACAATTGTTACAAGACATCATATTATTTTTACATACAATTACATTATTTTTTTACACATTATTTTTACATACAATTGCCCATTTATACAGTTGGGTTTTTACTGGAGCAATGTAGGTAAAGTACCTTGCTCAAGGGTACAGCAGCAGTGTCCCCCACCTGGGATTGAACCCACGACCCTCCGGTCAAGAGTCCAGAGCCCTAACCACTACTCCACACTGCTGCCCCTCTCTCTTTCCCCTTCTCACCATCTGTAATAATAGTAGTTATTGTTATCTCTATTTATGTGTGTGTTATAATCCCCTTCTCTCTCTGTCAGGTGGTGTATCAGCGAGCAGACATGGCAATTGGCTCACTCACGATCAATGAGGAGAGGTCGGAGGTTGTGGATTTCTCCGTCCCGTTTGTGGAGACGGGGATCAGTGTCATGGTCTCCCGTAGCAACGGCACTGTCTCGCCCTCCGCCTTCCTCGGTATGTTTGGATCTTTTTCCCTCTCTCTCTCTCTCTCTCTCTCTCTCTCTCTCTCTCTCTCTCTCTCTCTCGGATTGTGGGAGGAGCCAGGTGGTGAGTGGAGCGCAGGAGTTGTGATTCAGGAGAGTCTAAGCTTTTGCAATTATTTATTTATATATATTTATATTTTTGCGTTTCATGTAAAATTTGTTTGTTGGTTTATCGTAATAGTTTTAGTATATTTGCGAGTCATTGTTGTTTGTTTAGCTGATCGTAGATCAGCAGAAATGCCGATATGGCGTGTAGTTCGGGGGGAGCGGGGGGGTACTGACTCGCCGGCACGGCTGCCGCTGTGTGCCTGATATCGGGGTGGCGGTAGGAGAGGTTGTGGGCTTCAATAAAATAAAATCAGCTTCAAGGATGCGTAAAGCTCTAGTCATTTTTTTAACTGATTTGGATTTGATAAACATGCTAGTGGAGGAGGGGTTTAGTGTGCAGGGGTCTTTTATTGAAGTTTCACCTTTAGTGACCCCCGTAACCAAAGTAATACTGTCTAATGTCCCTCCCTTCTTAAAAAACGAGTTACTGGAAAGAGAGTTAGCAAGATATGGAAAATTGATGTATCCCATTAAGACGATCCCTGTAGGATGTAAAACTCCCAGTGTTAAACATGTCTTGTCTTTTAGAAGACAAGCGTTTATTTTACAACACAATCCTAATTTAGTTATTGAAGTAGCGTGTAATTTTAATGTCGAGGGGATGAATTGTGTTGTTTTTGCTAGTTCTGATACGATGAGGTGTTTTAAATGTGGAGCTCAGGGACATCAAACGAAACAGGGATCGGGCTGAAGCAGAGCAGGATAAGGGAGCTCCTGGCGGGGAGGAGGCTAGGGGCGATCGGGGAGAGCGGGAGGACGAGCAGCCCCTGGAGCCATCAAAGCCCATGTCGGTGGAACCAGCAGAGCCCGAGGCAGCGTGCCTGAAGCAGCAGCTTCAGCCGTGCCTGAAGCAGTGTCGACACCGCAGCATAAGAGACACAGCCAAGCGCAGACAGCCTCAGGGCAAGAGACTGGACAAAGCCAAGAAGAGTTTGAAATGGTGGCGAAAAAAAAGAAAAATAAAAACAAACAGTCTTAAGAAGGAGAGCCCAAGTGAGACCCTGGGTTAGTGTTTGTGGGCAGCGGGGAGAAGACTCAGTCCCCCGGCGTGAAAGTTGCGGAGAGCGGAGGCGATCCCCAACCGATGTCTGAAGAGGAACTGACGTCTTCCCCGGAGGCTGTGCCACCTTGCCCTGAGGAAGAAGGCACAAGCACAGAACTGCTCCAGTCTGACTACGAGACAGGTAACAAGACAGGGGGCACCGAGGCTGAAGCTGGGGCTGTGGAGAGCGGCGAGGCCGCTGAAGAAGATGGGGCAGATGGCGAGGAAGACGAGGGCATGTACGAGTCGGATGACGGGGGGCTCTCTGATTCCTCGTTAATCTCGGACGTCCCTGACAGCCAACCCGTCAGGAAAAAACTCTATACACTGCAGTACATTTGCAACTTTCTCGACAGTACGAAAGGTAAGAGGGGAGTGGACATTAAAAGTTTTTTTCCTGATTTAAAATTGTTTTTACATTCTGCGCATGTAGTCTCCAGGAAGTCCACACTTGAGGAGCTAGATCAGCAGAAGAGATACCGTTTAAAAAAAGTAGTGTACAGACGGTAAAGAAAATGATACCTTCAAAAACATTATTTTAATATGGATTTTTTTAATACGACTTTATTATTTTTTAGTGTTTGTTTTAACTTAAATTTCATTTAACATTCATGGCTGTAGACAGTCTTTAAAAGAACACAGTTATTTGATTTTTTAAAGCAGAAAAGGGACGCACACTGAGCAGGAGAATGAGGCGGTCTGGCGGTCAGAGTGGGGTGGTCAGGGTGTGTTCAGTCACGGCTCCAGCACCTTCGCGGGAGTAGCGGTGCTTTTTAAATCAGACATGGCTGTCACTGTAAAGCAAATAGAAGAGATTTTAATTGCACTGTAGATTTTACAAAGAATAGGAATACTGAGGAGCCTCATCCTCAATCCTCCAGAGAGCTGACTGCAGTTTTACTGTCCAGTGACCTGGTTGACGTATGGAGGTGTCTGCACCTTCATGCCCGACAGTACACCTGGTCCCAGTCTCGTATTAACTACACATCTAGAGCACGACTGGACCAGCATTATTCATTCCATTGTCACCTCAATGTTTTTGTAGGGGCAAGTATCATTCCTAATAGTCTGTCAGACCACCACTGCCTGTTAGTTAATGAACTTATTCCAACCGAAGGGCACAAATCTTCTTACTGGCACTTTAACATTCAATTATTAAAAGACTGTAAATTTGGAAATATTTTTAAAGAGTTTTGGAAAATCTGGCAAAAACAAAAGAACAATTATCAAGATTTAAGGCAGTGGTGGGACATTGCGAAAAAACAAATTACAATTTTTTGTCAGCAGTACACCCTGGAGGCAACCAGGTCACTAGACAAAGCAGTCAGGGAGTTAGAGAGAGACATTCTTAATTTAGAAAATAACGAAGATCACTCTAATGAGCAAACCTTCCAAAAAATAAAAGAACAAAGAAATGCTGGGCAGCTTGCTGGAGGGAGAAGGTGAAGGGGGCGTTGGTGCGTTCTCGCTTTGTGGAGCTGAGGGACATGGATGCACCCACTTCCTTCTTCTTTGGCTTGGAGAAAAAGAGAGCATGCAGCCAGCAGCTAAGGTGTGTGCGGACGCCCTGCGGCAGAGAACTACACAGCAGAGAGGAGATCAGTGAGGCAGCTGTGCAGTTCTACAAGCAGCTATTCACTAAAGAACAGTGTGATCCTGATGACACAGAGACCCTGCTCCAGGATCTACCCAGCCTGAGTGAGGAGGAGCAGAGAGGACTGGATACAGAGCTGACCATCGAGGAACTGACCACTGCAATGACACAGCTCTCCAGCGGGAAGGCGCCTGGGATAGATGGCATTTCTGGGCAGTGATCGGGGAGGACTTCTTCCAGGTGCTGAAGGAGAGTCTGGAGAGAAAAGAACTGCCTCTCAGCTGCCGCAGGGCAGTGATCACACTGCTGCCCAAGAAAGGAGACCTCTGCCTTTTAAAGAACTGAAGACCTGTTCCACTTTTATGTGCAGATTCGAAAATAATTTCTAGATGTCTCGCAAATAGACTTAAAAAGTGTTTAAGTACAGTAATACATAAAGATCAAAGTTATTGTATCTCAGGAAGATCTATTTTTGATAACCTGTTTTTAATTAGAGATTTTTTGACTTTGAGTGAAACATGTCATTTTAATGTGGGATTGGTCTCCCTTGATCAAGAGAAGGCTTTTGATAGGGTCGACCACACCTACCTTGTAAAAGTCCTGAGAGACTTCGGGTTTGGCCCTGTTTTTATTTCCTACATCAAGCTTTTATACGCTAATGTTTTTAGTGTTTTAAAGATTAATAATGGGTTGAGCAAACCTTTCTCAGTGAGCAGGGGCATTAGACAGGGCTGCTCTCTGTCTGGCATGCTGTATTCATTGACTATAGAGCCACTGTTGCATCTTCTGAGGGGCAGGTTGTCTGGCTGGGCAGTGCCTGCCTCACCCATCCCTGTCTCTGTGAAAGTATCAGCTTACGCTGATGATGTGAACGTGTTTGTGTGCAGTGATGGGGACGTCAAGGCCCTGAAGGAGAGCTTGGCAGTGTTTCAGAGAGCATCGTCAGCACGGATAAACTGGGCAAAATGCAACACCTTCCTGTCAGGCGGTTGGCAGGAGGGGGGGCCCCCCACACTGCCTCAGGCCCTACAATGGGACAGGACTGGGATTAAGGTGCTGGGGGTGTTCTTTGGGACAGAGCTGTTCATGCAGAAGAACTAGGAGGGCCTGGTGGATAAGGTGAGGGGGCAGCTGCACAGCTGGCAGGGGCTGCTGGCTCAGCTGTCATTCAAGAGGAGGGTCCTGGTCATCAATCATTTGGTGGCCTAAGCTGACGTGTCTGGACCCCCCACGGGGAATGGTAGAGGAGATTCAGAGGATATTGCTGGATTTCTTCTGGAGTGGGAGACACTGGCTGAGGCCAGCAGTTCTGTACCTCCCGACTAATGAAGGGGGGCAAGGCCTGGTCAGCATTGCCAGCAGTGTGGCAGCCTTCAGACTGCAGGCAGTGAAAAGGCTCCTGTATGCTGAGGAAGGTGCTGTGTGCCAGTTTTGTTAAGGCCGGTATAACCCGACTGGCCCACCTGATCGTGTCAGGCCACCCCTGTTGGATCTCAGCGGCTCAGCTGGCTGGACGGTTGGGCTGGCACTCGGAGAGGCTGGCTGAGAGAATGATTAATGAGCTGAAGAACTCTCTCCCCCCGAAACTCAAGGAGGCTTTGGGGGAGGGGCTAGCTGGGGGGGCAGATCAGGGAGGGGACCCCTTTTTCCCTATAGTTTTTTTTATCACCAGGTTTAGGTGAGGAAGAGGGCGGGGAAGGAGTGAGAATAGGGAAAGTATAGGGCAGCAATGTGGAGTAGTGGTTAGGGCTCTGGACTCTTGACCGGAGGGTTGTGGGTTCAATCCCCAGTGGGGGACACTGCTGTTGTACCCTTGAGCAAGGTACTTTACCTAGATTGCTCCAGTAAAAACCCAACTGTATAAATGGGTAATTGTATGTAAAAATAATGTGATATCTGTATAATGTGAAATAATGTATAATGTGATATCTTGTAACAATTGTAAGTCGCCCTGGATAAGGGCGTCTGCTAAGAAATAAATAATAATAATAATAATAATAAAGTGGAGAGAGTAAAAAGTATAGCTCGCCACACAGCAGAGGGAAAAAGGTACATGAGCTGCATGTTAAAACAGTCCAGTCCAAGCAGCTAAAAGGGCTTGTAGACACAAAGTCGAGAAGCCATTTACAGGTAGCAGAAGAAAGAGAGCCAGCGTGGAGGGTGTTGTACAAACTACCCTTAACTAAAAGAGTAGGGGACCTGCAGTGGAGGATCCTGAACTGCACCGTGTCTACGGGACGGTTCCTCAGCATCAGTGCGGAGTGCTGTTTATATGGGGAGGAGGAGACAGTGTTCCACACCTTCAGTGATTGTGTCAGGCTGGGGTCGTTCTTTCATCTCTTGCAGGGGCTCCTGCAAGCTTTTGGGGTGATTTTTAGCAAGGAGATTTTTATTTTTGGGTTCCCCTATAGTTTTAAATCAAGGAATAGGAGTGTTTTAATTAACTTTATTTTAGGGCAGGCAAAATTGGCCATTTTAAAATCCAGGAAAAATGAGATTTTAGAGGCAGGACTAACAGACGTTGTCCGATTGTTTTGTATTTTAGCAATCAGCCGGGTAATGGTGGATTTTAATTATTTTCAAATGGTCAGTAACCTGGAGGGCTTTCAGGAGAGGTGGTGTGTGGGAGACGCCTTGTGCTCACTGAGTGAGGAGGGAGAGCTGCTGTTTAGTTTTTTTTTAATATTGGCTTTTTTGTGTTTTATTTATATTTTATGAAAAAGTCAAAAGTCTCTCTCTCTCTCTCTCTCTCTCTCTCTCTCTCTCTCTCTCTCTCTCTCTCTCTCTCTCTCTCTCTCTCTCTCTCTCAGAGCCCTACAGCCCTGCAGTCTGGGTGATGATGTTTGTCATGTCTCTCTCTCTCTCTCTCTCTCTCTCTCTCTCTCTCTCTCTCTCAGAGCCCTACAGCCCTGCAGTCTGGGTGATGATGTTTGTCATGTCTCTCTCTCTCTCTCTCTCTCTCTCTCTCTCTCTCTCTCTCTCTCTCTCTCTCTCTCTCTCTCTCTCAGAGCCCTACAGCCCTGCGTCTGGGTGATGATGTTTGTCTTGTGTCTCTCTCTCTCTCTCTCTCTCAGAGCCCTACAGCCCTGCAGTCTGGGTGATGATGTTTATCATGTCTCTCTCTCTCTCTCTCTCTCTCTCAGAGCCCTACAGCCCTGCAGTCTGGGTGATGATGTTTATCATGTCTCTCTCTCTCTCTCTCTCTCTCTCAGAGCCCTACAGCCCTGCAGTCTGGGTGATGATGTTTATCATGTCTCTCTCTCTCTCTCTCTCTCTCTCTCTCTCTCAGAGCCCTACAGCCCTGCAGTCTGGGTGATGATGTTTATCATGTCTCTCTCTCTCTCTCTCTCTCTCTCTCTCTCTCTCTCAGAGCCCTACAGCCCTGCAGTCTGGGTGATGATGTTTATCATGTCTCTCTCTCTCTCTCTCTCTCTCTCTCAGAGCCCTACAGCCCTGCAGTCTGGGTGATGATGTTTATCATGTCTCTCTCTCTCTCTCTCTCTCTCTCTCTCTCTCTCTCTCTCTCTCTCTCTCAGAGCCCTACAGCCCTGCAGTCTGGGTGATGATGTTTATCATGTCTCTCTCTCTCTCTCTCTCTCTCTCTCTCAGAGCCCTACAGCCCTGCAGTCTGGGTGATGATGTTTGTCATGTGTCTCTCTCTCTCTCTCTCTCAGAGCCCTACAGCCCTGCAGTCTAGGTGATGATGTTTGTCATGTCTCTCTCTCTCTCTCAGAGCCCTACAGCCCTGCAGTCTTGGTGATGATGTTTATCATGTCTCTCTCTCTCTCTCTCTCTCTCTCTCTCTCTCTCTCTCTCTCTCTCTCTCTCTCTCTCTCTCTCAGAGCCCTACAGCCCTGCAGTCTGGGTGATGATGTTTGTCATGTGTCTCACGGTTGTCGCGGTGACGGTCTTCATCTTCGAGTTCTTAAGTCCCGTTGGATACAACCGCAGCCTGGCGTCCGGCAAACGTGAGTCTCCCATACTGTGCTATATCATACTATACTGTGCTATATCATACTATACTGTGTGGTCCAGTGGTTAAAGTAAAGGGCTTGTAACCAGGAGGTCCCCGATTCAAATCCCACCTCAGTCACTGACTCACTGTGTGACCCTGAGCAAGTCACTAAACCTCCTAGTGCTCCGTCTTTCGGGTGAGGCGTAGTTGTAAGTGACTCTGCAGCTGATGCATAGTTCACACACCCTAGTCTCGGTAAGCCGCCTTGGATATAGGCGTCTGCTAAATAAACTAATAATAATATACTCCATCATACTATATTATAATATACTATAGTATATTATACTATACTATACTGTGCTATACCGAACACTACTATAATTAGGGCTTCTGTTCTTTGCTATTTTTTGCTATTTTCGAGTTTTATGAAAATCTTTTTTTTTTGGGGGGGGGGGGGGGGCTTTCGCTCTTTATATACTGTTTGAAGTTATTGTTATCGGTTACTTTCCAAAATGCTTGGGCTGTTTTTTCTGTCACAGTGTATAGTAAGTTGATAATACCTGCACTCTTCAATTTACCGTCTTTGCTTTGCTGTCTGTCTAGGCATTTTCTTACATTTCGCCACAATTTGCAATTCTTTTTTAAATTCTGCGAGCGTGTAAATTCTCCCTCTCGATCTGTAATATAGTTTTAAATGTGGCAAGCCAGAACAATGCTCCTTTCTAATCGTATTCTGGTTTGAAATCTTGCAAGAGTGTACAATCCTCCAATAGAAATTTAGGAATTTGCTGCCACTCAGTAGTTGGGGTGAGTTTAAAATAATCAGAATGAATCAATGCGAGATACAAGTCAGGAAAAGAGGTACATTGAGTAACCATTTCCAATTTTTTCTCGGTGTTTAATGGATTTACACTGATTTCATTTCTTTTGTATCTGGGGTGTTTTATTGGTTATCAGTATAAACCAAAAATCAGAAGCCTTAACTATACTGTACTGTACTGTACTATACTATACTATACTATACTGCACTATACAATACCACACCACACCATACCATAAAATACTATACTATACTAGTATCTGTGTCTTCAATGTAAATCCATCGACAAACTAGAAGTCTTTCTCTTCTCTCTTCAATGTAAATGCAATGACAAACATTTTGACTTGAAATCTTTATTAGTGACTTCAATGCAAATTTAACAACAGATGTTTCAACTAGAAGTATTTCTCAGTGTCTTCAATGTAAATTCAATGAGAAATGTTTCGACTAGAAGTCTTTCTCAGCATCCTAAATGTAAATTCAGTGACAGATGTTTTGACTAAATGTCTTCCACAGCATCCTAAATGTAAATTCAGTGACAGATGTTTCGACTTGAAGTCTTTCTCAGTAGCTCTCCTCTTCTCTCTCAGGCCCTGGGGGTTCGAAGTTCACGATCGGGAAGTCTATTTGGCTGCTCTGGGCTTTGGTCTTCAATAACTCCGTCCCAGTCGAGAACCCCAGGGGTACCACCAGCAAGATCATGGTTCTGATTTGGGCCTTCTTCGCTGTGATCTTCCTGGCCAGCTACACTGCCAACCTGGCAGCCTTCATGATCCAGGAGGAGTACATCGATACTGTGTCGGGGCTGAGCGACAAGAAGGTGAGAGGAAGGGAGGAGACAGAGAGGAGAGAGAGAGCGGAGAGGGGTTGATGTTTGGGTTTATAATGTATCTGAAACGTAACTCTAACAGCAGCTTGACACTAACCCTTCCCCCTCCCTTCGCTCCCTCCTCCTCCCCTCCTCTTCCCTTCTCCTCCCCTCCTCGCCCCCTCCCCACCTCATCCCCCTCAGTTCCAGAAGCCCTATGAACAGTACCCTCCTCTGAAATTTGGGACAGTCCCCAATGGCAGCACTGAGAAAAACATCCGCAGTAACTATCCGGACATGCACCAGTACATGGGCAAGTACAACCAGAGAGGCGTGGAGGAGGCGCTGAACAACCTGAAAACAGGGTGAGCAACAGACCAGTCCCCTCTCCCTTCTCTTCCTTCTCTTCTCTCTACCCTGTCCTTTATCTCCCCTCTCTCCTCTCCCCTGTCTCTCTCTTTCTCTCTTTTCTGGAAGCACAGTAATATTAACAGTGTGTTGTATGCATTAACACTGTTCCCTTTCCTCTCTCCTCTCTGACTCCCTCTCTCCTCTTCTCTTTCCTGTCCTCTCCTCCCCTCCCCTCTCATCTCTCTATGTCAGTAAGCTGGATGCGTTTATCTACGATGCTGCTGTGCTGAACTACATGGCTCGGAAGGACGAGGGCTGCAAGGTGATGACGATCGGCTCGGGGAAGGTGTTTGCGACCACGGGCTACGGTATTGCGCTGCAGAAGGGGTCCAAGTGGAAGAGAGCTGTCGACCTGGCACTGCTGCAGTTCGTGGGAGATGGTAAAGAGGGGAGAGGAGAGAGGGGGGGGGGCTGTCGACCTGGCACTGCTGCAGTTCATGGGAGATGGTAAAGAGGGGGGAGGAGAGGAGGGGGGGAGCTGTCGACCTGGCACTGCTGCAGTTCATGGGAGATGGTAAAGAGGGGAGAGGAGAGGGGGGGGAGCTGTCGACCTGGCACTGTTCATGGGAGATGGTAAAGAGGGGAGAGGAGGGGGGGGGGGAGCTGTCGACCTGGCACTGTTCATGGGAGATGGTAAAGAGGGGAGAGGAGAGGTGGGGGGGGAGCTGTCGACCTGGCACTGTCCATGGGAGATGGTAAAGAGGGGAGAGGAGAGGGGGGGGGAGCTGTCGACCTGGCACTGCTGCAGTTCATGGGAGATGGTAAAGAGGGGAGGGGGGGAGCTGTCGACCTGGCACTGCTGCAGTTCGTGGGAGATGGTAAAGAGGGGAGAGGAGGGAGGGGGGGAGAGGAAAAGGAAATGGAGAGATGGGTTTGTTGATGTCCAGTAAACTCACCCCTCTCTCCTCTCTCCCCCTCTCTCTCTCCTCTCAGATGAGATTGAGATGTTGGAGAGGCTCTGGCTGTCTGGGATCTGTCACAATGATAAAATCGAGGTCATGTCAAGCAAGCTGGACATTGATAACATGGCCGGAGTGTTCTACATGCTACTGGTGGCAATGGGACTCAGTTTACTGGTGTTCGCCTGGGAGCACCTGATCTACTGGAAGCTGCGTCACTGCATGGGGCATTCTGGGAGACTGGACTTCCTGTTAGCGATCAGCCGGGTGAGTGTGTCTTGTAAGGAATCTAATTTTATGTCTGTAAAGGAGTGTGCACAATACCAATTACTATGGTAGTAAGTTTATTCCTAACTGTGTGTGTGTGCAGGTGAATTTTGTGAACTCTGCTTCCACTCTGTTTTCCTAACAGTATCTAAAATGGTGTGAGTCAAAATGCTGTTCCAGACACAGAAGGTCAGAAGGTCAAATGAACCCCACGTACCAGTTCCTTATTCGTCTGTATCCCGAGTGTATCCCGAGTGCTAAACATTCTCCCACAACTGCGTACCTTGCAGCTGTACTGAGCCACTGTACATTGACCTTACAGTCTCAATAGGGTATTAACATTACCTTATTAGTAGTATTAGCATTATTAGTACGGCAATTGTTGTTAGTATTTGTATTGTTAGTATTGGTATGAATGTTAATATTAATATAATTGTTATTAGTGTTATAATATTTGATGGCTTGGTGGTCCAGTGTACATTTTATATATCGTTAATACTGAAGTCTTCCAAAACACAGAAAAATATATTTGATATAGCAATTGTGTAATTATAGTTTTCTGTGTTTTGGAAGACTTTGATATTATTGATATCAATATAGCATTTTCATATCGTTGCCCACCACTAGCTAGAACCAAGACCTTAAAATCATTCCTAAACCGTACAGGAAGTCAATGTAATGCTGCTAACACAGCGCTAATGTGTTCATACTTCCTTGTTCTTGTTAAAACCCTGGCAGCAGCATTTTGCACAAGCTAATTGAGATAAAATGCAACTTGAAATACCAAAGAAAAGAGCATTGCAATAATCAATCCTAGATGTTATAAAAGCATGCATCAGTCTCTCAGCATCCTGCAGCAAACAATTACTTCTTAGTTTAACAATATTTCTTAAATGATAAAAATGCACTTTAGTTACATTCCTAATGTGAGGCTGAAATGAAAGATCTGGATCAAAAATGACACCCACATTTCTTATTTCAGCCTTCAACTCAGAGGAGAAACTACCAAATGTAAAATCAGATGGATTTATATTATTTAGTTGATTCTGTGATCCCAAAACGTTTTTTTTTTGACACCCATTGCTTAGAACGGAACCATGGATTCTTCCTCAATTTTAATAAATTCAAACCTCTTTGAAAGATAAGATTTTAACCAAGACAGGACACAACCTGGCAATTCCACTAGATTCTCAAGATGATCAATTAGAATAGGATGAGCAATAGTGTTGAATGCTGCACTTAGATCTAGAAGTATAAGAAGCGAGGGTGAGCCCGTATCAGAAGATAACAGCACATCATTCACCACTCTGATAAGTGCAGTTTCAGTACCATGGCCAGGGTGGAAGCCTGACTGAAATGTCTCTTATTTATTATGTACTGGAAGAAATTCATTAAGCTGGGTAGCTACTACTCTCCCTACAACTTTGCATAAAAAATGGGAGATTAGAATACTATTATAGTAGTAGTAGTAATATACATATTAGCATTATTAATATTATTAATTAGTATTATAGTATTATTAGAAACAGTAGTAGTATTAATATCAGTGTTATTATCATTACTATTTTTACTATTATTATTATCATTGTCATTGTTACTGATGTTGTAATTATCATCATTATTGACATTCTGAGTGTGAGATCTACTCTCAGCGAAATTACAAGTGTAGCTTCTGCTCATTGGTTCCAATGGGGACAGGAATTATAATTGTGTTTTTTTGTCATTATTATTATTATTATTATTATTATTATTATTATTATTATTATTATTATTGCTGTTATAATTATTACTGTTTTTATTCTTCAGGGGATGTACAGCTGCTGCAGTCTGGATGAAGAGGAGACAGACCCCCCTCACCCTCACCCCATCCACCCCTCCCACCTGCCCCCTCCCCCTTCCTCTCACAAGAAACCCTCCTCCTCTCTCCCCAACACCCCCTCCCTCTCCCTCCCCCCGCTGGGACCCCCGAACCCCCCTCAGCCCCCTCTCCTCTCGGCCCCCCTGCCCTGCTCCACCTTCCTGCCCCGCCCCGACCGCAGATCAGCCGTGGTGGAGCGCTGGAGGTCCTCGGCTGGGGGCCCAAGGGGCCCCGGCATACAACCAGGGGGGGGAGGGGGCCCCAAAAGGTTGGTGAGGAGCGGGGGGGTAACGGAACTATTCACTGGGGCTCCGAACTTCCCCAAAAAGGTGAAGACCCCGCCTTCGTGGTCGGCTCTTGATGGGTATCGGAGATATTATGGTCCCATCGACCCGGCCGGGCTGTCCTGCGTGGAGAACCCAATATCAGTGCAGCAGCAACAGCAGGCCGCTAATCCTAACCTTAACCTGCAGCCCCTCCCTTCGATGCATCAGCAGTCTTCCCTGGCCATCATGCCTGCCTATAACGGGGAGCAGAATGTACAAACTCAACAGCAACAGCAGCATAGAGCCAATTCTGTCTCTCAACAGACCGCCCCCGCACTGCTCCCACCCCCCAGCTACTTCACCATCATCCAGGAGATAGACGAGACACTGTCCGCTCAGAGTGGCCCGAGCTTGGGTTCCCAAGCAGGGGAGAAGGGAGCGGCGGGCAAGCTGGGGGGCAAGCCTCCCAAAACGGACTCTCGGTTCTCCCAGGACAGAGAGGCAGGGGAGGGAGGTATAGGTGGAGCAGGAGGAGAGGTCATCCCGAACCATCTGTGGCCCATCCCTGTGGCCCTGCTCTGGAAGAGGAAGAACCAGCAGAGCCAGGCTGCCAGGAAGCAGCCCAGGGAACGGGAAAGGGAAAGGACTTTCCAGGAGTCTGTTAGCGAAGCTGGGCTGGGGGGAGGAGACGGGAAGAAGGGTAAGAGAAAGAACAAGAAGGTGACGCCAACGAAGAAGGTGAAGGCCAAGAACAAAGTGGGGAAAGTGAAGGAGGGCAAGGAGAAACTGTTTGTGGGATCAGCAGAGTCAGCTACAGCAGCTGAAAAGGTTTTGATCCCCCTCTATGAGAACGTGCCGATCAGGGACAAAAAGGGGGGAGACCTGGGGGAGATAGAGGGAGGGGGAGGAGGAAGGGAGGGGGCCAGGGGAGGGGGAGGGGTAGGGGGAGGAGGAGTGGAAGGAGGGGTTCTGGGTTCAACAGAGAAACAGCAGCAGAGCAGGAAGAAGAGGATGAGGGGGGAGGAGAGAGGCAGACACTCCTCGGAGCTGGAGGAAGACTCTTCTTCCTCGGAGGAGGAAGACGACGATCTGGATAATGTGGACTCAGAGGATGAGCTGTTGCTGCTGGACAGGCGCCCTGCCTCAGGGTCCCGGAACAGGGGCAGCGGCAGCAGTGGGAGCAGGTGTCGGCTAAGCAGGAAGGGCTCTCATCGAGCCCAGCACAGCACCTCCTGTTCAAGCTTGATTCCCCCTCCTCTCCCACCCAGGGAAGGCAAACCCAGGAAGGGGAAGCAGAGAGGCAAGTCCCCCCCGGAGCCCATCAGGGGCAAGAAGGGCCCCAGGAAAGGAAAGAGGAGGAGGGTTCGAGGCTCCCCGGAAGAGGAGCTCCCCAGTCCTTTCTACCCCTGCTGCTGGCTGGAGAAGCTGGAAAGTTTGGGATACCATCACCAATCCCATCACTGCCACCACCACCGCCAAGGTTACCCCGAGGACCTGCCCCATCCTGCAGGGTATAGGAACCAGGGCAGGAATAGGGAGAAGGAGAAGGGGGGCAGGAAGAAAGGGAAGGGGAGTTTTCGGGTGGGGAAACGGGGGGCTGGCAGTGCAGGAGGAGGGGCTGGGAAAGGAGAGACCAGACCCCTTCTCTTGCACTTCCCGAGCGAAGTGGAGTGTCCGCAACATTCCCGAGTCGTGGTGCGGACGGGGGAGGGGTGGGTGGGGGGGTCGGGATCAGAGAGCGAGGAGTCGGAGTCGGAAGTACAGGTAGATCCCGGGAAGAGGAGACAGGGGAGGGTGGAAGAGGATTCTGAGGCGTCATCGGAGGAGAGGGAGGGGGAGGAGGAAGAGGAAGAGGAGGAGGATGAGTCTGAGGTAGAAGAAAGCGATGATGATGATGATGATGAAGATGATAATGATGTTGATGATGAAGGAGAGGAAAATTTCCCAGAGCAGCCGACATTTCAGGAAAAGTTCCAGGAGGTTCCACGTCGTCGGAATCAGTCGAAATTGCCAGACTCAAAGGATTTCAAGGACTTCAGGGAGTTCCCAGGTTTCGAGGATGAATTTGGAAATTTTGAGCGCTACAGGGGGGGGGAGGAGGGGAGCGAGGGGGAGGAGGGGAGTTTGGATCCAGGGGTGCGGAAGCAGCTGTCGCCCCAGTTCTTTTTTGGAACGTACCCGGCGAGGGAGAAAGGGGGCAGCGTGAAGAGCAGAGGTGGAGGGGAGGAGGGCAGGGAGGAGGGAGGGGCATGGTGGGCGGAGTGGCCAAACCAAGCCCCGCCCCTGCCTCGCCGCTACTGGTCAGTGGATAAAATCCCCACTAAACAGGAGCCCAGCAGACAGAAAGGGAGGGAGAGGGGAGGAGAGAGGAGAGAGAGGCAGAAATGCCGTCACGTTCACAGCACGGACCAGCCATACTGCTGCTGCCAGAGACACCAGAATAACCTCCCAGCGCTGCAGCCCCAGCAGCCGCTGCTTGCTGCCAACCTCACTTCCTGTCGGAGTCAGGAAGAGTTGCCCACGTGCAGGAGCTTCAGCGACAGCCAGGGGGCGGCAAGCAAACGCAAACCCCGGCTGGAGACAGCCAGTGGCCAGCAGCCCTCCCTCGCCTCTCTGGCAGCCAAGACACAGCCGCAGCCCATAAGCACCGTCGCCGAGGCCCTGCTCCTCCCCCTGGCAACCGCAGCCATCGCCCCCAGCGCCCGGCAACAGTACCAGCGCATCACTTCCTGCCCGCCCCCCCGCAGGTTTTACTCCCCTCACCTGCCACTCAAGTCCAAGAGCCTCTGCTCGAGGAGAGGCTCCGCCCACTTCTCCAGCCTGGAGTCCGAGGTATGACATCATTGCGATGTCACAGAGGGATCAGTTTGTGTAAGAGACTCTACACACCTGGGATAAGTTTGTATAAGAGACACCCTACACACCACGGATTAGTTTATATAAGAGACACCCTACACACCTGGGATAAGTTTATATAAGAGACACCCTACACACCACGGATTAGATTATATGAGAGACACCCTACACACCACGGATTAGTTTATATAAGAGACACCCTACACACCACGGATCAGTTTATATAAGAGACACCCTACACACCACGGATTAGTTTATATAAGAGACACCCTACACACCACGGATTAGTTTATATAAGAGACACCCTACACACTTATAAATCTCAGACTAGAACTAATCTTAGACTACTTTGCCTGACCAAGCAGACCAAGATGTAGCCAATAATGTAATTAAATCAGACATCATCAAAAATTGTTTACAGCCAGCAGAGAAGTCTGTGACCTTTAATGCATATGGGGAAAAGGGAACTAGCCTTGAAATCCAATCTGAAACAATTATATAACGGACAGAAGCTTTTTGACATTAATAACAGCTTCCTTGATGAATTCGATGGGCTCTACATTTCTGTTCTACATTGTTGTTTTCCGCACCTAGAACTGTGTTTGTAGCAGAACTTTCACTTGACGTGAATTTCAAAAAGACAACTAAAGACGATTATAAAGACACCTGGATGTAATACTCTCTTGGTACCTGATATTTGACAGTATAGGAAACACTTTTGCAATACAGTATGTTTTTTCACATTGTGATTTTTCCATCGGTTGCTTTGCTAATCTTAATTAGATCGGTTTGGAATCAAACCTGCTGCAAGCTTTACAGTAGAAATGACCTACAGCCACAAAAACCTCAGCGTGGCACCGCCAGGATATAGCCTGCATCTGGAAACCATTGTGACATCACTGCTGGGCAGAACCATGTTTGATATCATAATGGACAGGATATAGCAAAGATATATCAGTTATGTAAGAGATACCCTACATACCATGGATTCACTTCTAAATCACAGACAAGCTCGAATCTAGTCCAGATCTGGTGTAGCAAACCGAGTTACACAGAGAGAGGTGTGAAGGATCGTAATGGAATAGCCAAGATATAGCCAAGAGATATCAATTTATGTAAGAGATCCTACATACCACAGATCCACTTATAAATCACAGACGAGCACTAATCTGGTCCAGGATCTAGGTGTAGCAAACTGAGGCTGGTGATCATAATAGACTACACAAGGATATGGCCGAAAAAATTCAAAGGATCCTTCTTGAAAACTAAATACATCTAGTGGTTTGAACTCTCCAGTATGCAGCCTCTTCCCTTACTGCAGTTCTGTGGGCTGTCAGCTTGGGCAGCAGCTCTAGCAGCAGTGGATTACAATGTGTTTTTTGTCTTTTCAATAAACTTTTCCGTGCTGATTGATCCACATTTGGAGGGCGACAGGGACTTTAGCGCAGACAACGAAAGAAGTTAAGTTGCTGAAAACTTTTTAAATCGAGGGACACAAGCCTGCTGTTTCTGTGGATGAAGACTTTCCCTGATAAAAACGAAAGACAAAGTCAGTCTCAAAGATTGTTGTCCAAACTGTTTTATCGTTACAGACAATGCTCTGTTATTCTCAGTTTTTAACACATTTGTATTTATCAGAATATTCCCCAGGATTTTACGATAGCTAGGTCAGTATTTATTAGATATGTGCTAATACTACTTATGTCTTAATACTTTAAGATCTCAGCCTAAATTTGGCCCAATCTCAAGAAATGGTTTACGCCAAAACAGTCCCTCATTTGCAGTAGAGATATTTATGTGAATAGGGAGTTTGTGTCTGGCTGTTTAACACACTGAAGCGCTGATACAGAACTACAGCAGCTCAGAAGTCAGAAATAAATTACTTATTTTCACCCATTGATTTTTTTTTTTAATAAACACGAATAAATTCCCAGGAAATTGGATATGATATAAAAACTGAAAATAAAGAGCCTTGATTATATCACATATACACAGTAAAACCTGGATTTAAAATCACATCACAACTGAGACCACTTTTTTACAGTCCTGAAAACTGCTACTAGAGCTCCCAGCATGCCTCAGCAATAGTGTTGACAGTGAGGGCTGCTGGAAGTTGTAGTTCTTTAGACAGGTCTCCGTTGAGACAGGTTTGAATGTAGTGGAAACACTGCAGGAAACATATTCAGAATACAAACTACAACTCCCAGCACTGGCAGTAATAGTGTGGGGTGCTGCAGTAGTTTATAAATGTGGCTTTAAAGACAGGTTTGACCTCAGAGGCAGATATAAGATAACAACTACATCTCCAGCATACCTCAGCACCAGCAGTGACAGTGAGGGATAATGGGAGCTGTAGTTCTTTGGACATTTCAATACCTTCAACCCCCTTTTCATTAACAAGAGACCATGAATGCTGGGACAAAAAACTGTGAATCTAAAAAAAAAAAAAAACTGTGAATTTAACCATCGTATCGACTGTTTTGAGTTAATTATTGAATGTGCAGTCAAGTGTGCTAACCAAAATTTCCAGTCCATTCTCTTACATCTATTAGCTGTCTTAATATTATTACTCCTCCCCTTAACCCTTCCACTCCGGTGAACATTCCACCTGTTTGAAGGTCTGACTGACATAACGTGACTTTTGGCTTGTGTATCAGAACAAACATCCACCGCATTATACCTTTCTAAACAGCTGAGAATCTGAAGATTATTAAGTAACGTTTTCACTCTATGATGAAATATACCCTATGATTACCTGGTTTGAATGTAAAAAATACATTTTAAAATGTACTTGAAAATTATTTTTTTCTTTAGAAAGTGTAATTTAGTGATCTCCTACCTAAAACTTTAAAAGTATCAGTGGTAGCCACACCTCTCAGGAAGTAGGATCAGAAAGAATTTAATAAATACCGTGTCTGGTTTTTATTTTACATCAAATTGTTTGGGTACGTAATGTGAAAAAGTTTGCCATCAGATAGAGCTGTCAACTCATCAACATCTTCTGTAAACAAAAACATATATATACACTGCTGTGCAAAAGTCTTAGACATGTTGCATTTTACAACCTTGACTTGCATAAAGAAGGAAAAACACATTGAGTGAAATAGCTCACATTACTCGATTTTCAAGGTGTGGTATCCGAAGCATAACACTATGTAACACAATTTTTGTTCCTGGGTAGTAAGTGTTATTTCCTAATTGCTTATGCCTCAAAAGTATAGAAAATGGCTATTATTCCCCACAAACTTTGCTTTTGTGACCAGGAGTGATATTTTGAAATTTACCTATTTCCAATGAGAAAACGGGCGAATTTGTGTCTTTTCGTTCACATAAAGTCAGAAAAAAACAACATATGAATCCAAATTAACATATATTTATACTAAAGTAATACAAAAATGACTACAAAAGATTTAGAAGTGAGTAGTTTTTTGAGATTTACGATTATACTGTAAATCACTTTCACGAATCAGCCCCCAAATGTAGTCTCCCATCATGTTCTTGTTATACTGTCCTTCATTGACAGCTCATCCAGGAGCCTTAAAGCCGTGCTGCTCCATAATGGTAACAAGTACCTGTCTCTGGAACCAAAAAAAAAAAAAATTTGTTACACGGTGTAATCAACAAGTATAGAGAAACATCACCTAATTAACATCAGTGTCTATTTTGGGTTGGTAAGCATTCTTGGTTATGTAAAGCAATTTAATATGCTCTCCAGTAATGCTGCGCTTAAAATCATGGTATATACTGTAATCAAAACCGAAACCTAAGATACTGAAATGTTGCACCTCATAATAAAAGGTGTCTCTGTTGGCCTGGGGCTTTAGTGAAATGCTTTTTGATTGGCAAGTCATCCCTGAAGTTTATCCTGCGAATATTACACTACAGGTACTATTTAGTTCATTTATTTTTGGGTTTATACACATCTTGGATGATTTAGTATGATTTCTGGATTGCTGAATCTCCCAACAAAAATAACTAAAAATAAAACTCACTCGTCTAGCTTTCTGTCGATCTAACTTTACTTTCATTTTGAAAATATATAAAACCATCTCGATTGGTTGTTGGAGCCTTTGGAGATGTCAGTCATTTGGTAAGCAACCAATGGTTGTTTAAAAAGGCTTAACATGGGTGTCTAACATTACCATTACATCATCAGTCATAGCAGAAGGGTTAAAGGAGTGCTAACCATCTTTAAAATCCATTGGCTTACCTCTTATCAGCTTTATTAACATCACCACTGACCCCGAAGCCTTTATATAATAATGTAAAACTGCACATTCAATAAAATAGTTTTGCAAAATAAAATGTGATGATAAATTGTTGAAACTGTGCTGCCTATCTATCTATCTATCTATCTATCTATCTATCTATCTATCTATCTATCTATCAATCTATCTATCTATCTATCTATCTATCTATCTGTCCATTTGAATTAAAAGTGAGAGACTTACTGATATGTAGAAATATTTAATTAAACGTAAAAGAACAGTGTCAGTGTTTCAATTTGTGTTTCGACTGGAAGTCTTTCTCGTGTCTTCAATGAGATTTTATTGAGTGTACATTGAAGACGCTGATAAAGACTTCAAGTCGAAACTTTGTCATGGAAAGACACTGAGAAAGACTTCTAGTCGTTTGTCATTGAATTTGCATTGAAGACACTGAGAAAGACTTCTAGTCGTTTGTCATTAAATTCATTACATTTCTTTCAGAACTTATTGAGTGCTTAATAATTCTGGAAGATATTTAAAGTTGTATTGAAAATGATTGGAGAAGAATTCAATAGTTCATGCTGGGCTGTATGCCAATGTGTTTTCTGTCCAAGATCTTTCCTTAAACTTAGATTAGCTGTAAAGCATTTCGTAGCAGAAGAAAAGCTATTTTATAGATTTACTACATGATATGTATTTGTGACTATTTTTTATAAAATATATATATAGCTATAAATATCTAAATATATATATATGTATGTCTGTATTGTTAAAAAAAAAAAAAAAAAAACACACATCATTGCTACCGATATCAATATACTGTTAACAGACACATCGCAGTTTAAAAAAATAAACATTAGTTGCATTACTGTAACTATCACCTCTCTCCTCATAGCCATGGAGCTCAAGTTGATTGAAAACACTTCAAAGCTTTAAAGTAAGAATTAGTTTTAAGAGTAGTTTTATATTTGTCTCCCTTACCTTGTTATGATGTTTGCAATCATTCTGAGTGCTTCTTATTGTTCCAATTACTCAAATACTGTGTTTTTTTTTATTTTTCTAAGTCTGTGTTGCTTTGACTATGAGTTAAGGAGCTCGTCTTCAGTTCTCGCTGCCTGCCAAAGACATGTGTAATACAGGCTAGATCAGGGGTGGGCAATCCTGGTCCTGGAGGGCCGGTGTCCCTCCTGGCTTTTGTTCCAACTGTGCTCTAAATTACTTAATTGTACTGATTATTACCAATTATTGGTCTAATTAAGTAATTTAGAGCACAGTTGGAACAAAAGCCAGGAGGGACACCGGCCCTCCAGGACCAGGATTGCCCACCCCTGGGCTAGATCATCTTTATATTAGTCAGCACCAGCGCCATCTAGTGCACATCTAGCAAATGAAAACTTGATCCAAAGTGTCAGAACACTAGATGGCGCTGGCTCTTCTATACAGACTGGCTGATCTAGCCTGTGTTACACGTGTCTATGGCAGTGCGGCTAGAACTGAAGAGCAGCTCCTAAACTCACAACCAAAGCAACACAGAAAAAAAAACTGTGTTTGTGCAATTGCAATACACTCTGAATGATTGCATACATCATGCAAAGTAAGTGGGGAGGGGCTTGTAAAAAAACAATTCAACTTGCTTTCTGATATTTCTAACCCGTAATAAGTTTAATGCGATTAAATACATTGAATAATAATCTTACATCTTTTGAATCTCTCCCTCTATCATGGTGCTGTTAAAACTGCAGGTCACTGTTAATTGAGTATATGTGTTCATATTATATATAGTTGAACTTGTATGTAGCATTTAGATCACAACACTGTGCCAAACCGTTCGGTTTCTAGGGTTTAATAAGTGAGACTTGACGTGTTAGAGTTAGCTGCGAGCTGCCCGCTTCACTGTGTCTGTTCTCTCGAGGTTTTCTCGTAGAATATTATTATATTGTTATCACGCCGTCAGGCTGAGACTTGATTCAGTTTGCATTCGTTTTGAATTTGAAATTAACTATAATGCGTTCTAGTGCTTGTGAATCACAGACCATTGCTTTGGATCAAAACATATCTAGCTTATCAGTCTATCTGTCTGTCTGTCTGTCTGTGTATCTATCAGTCTATCTATCAGTCTATCTATCAGTCTATCTGTCTGTCTATCTGAGTATCAATCAGTCTATCTATCAGTCTATCAGTCTGTCCGTCTGTCTGTCTATCTGTGTATCTATCAGTCCATCTATCCATCTATCTATCTGTGTATCTATCAGTCTACCTGTCTGTCTGTCTATCTGTGTATCTATCAGTCTATCTATCCATCTGTCTATCTATCTGTCTATCTATCTGTCTATCTATCAGTCTATCTGTCTATCTGTGTATCTATCAGTCTATTTGTCTATCCATCTGTCTATCTATCTGTCTATCTATCTGTCTATCTGTGTATCTATCAGTCTATCTGTCTATCTATCTGTCTATCTATCTGTCTATCTGTGTATCTATCAGTCTATCTATCTGTCTATCTGTCTATCTATCAGTCTATCTGTCTATCTATCTGTCTGTCTATCTGTCTATCTATCTGATTTTCTGTCTGTCTTTCTTTATCTACAGCTATGGCTAACATGCTTTTCATTACTTAGAATTTTAGGATTGAGATATCATTTAAAAAAAAACCGGTATGAACATAATTTGTATATTTTATTTAACATCATGTAATCAAAGACACTACTAAATGATATCGCATGTCTACCGGAAGCCATAATAGTAGTACAGTATTTCATGTTAGATTTTGATTTTTTTCTCAGTTTTTCATTAAGTATATGGAAAACAAAAAAAAGTGGTGTGTAATTCAGTGTGTTAACGTAACATTATTCAGCAGGTTTCATTCGACTTTATGAAGCAAAATGTGTTCTTTCCATAGGGTGATGCAAAACTTTTGGCTACAGCTGTATTTTTTTCTCTCTCTATCTCTCTCTTAGCTAATATCAGAGACCACTAAAAACTGTGTATAAATGACTGTGCTACCTTGTGACGCAATCATTAACTCTTGTGTTTTTACTAGTTAGAGCTGAGGGACTGGGAGAGGGGGACTGGGAGAGGGGACTGGGAGGGAGTGAGGCTGGCTCGAGTACTTTAGTTCTATGTCAGATTTTAATCTGTAGTTTCTTTCTCTGAGATGTGATTTTACTAATTAAAGTAGATTCCTAACAAAATAATGCCCTGAATCTGAGCTGTCCTGCAGTCCCGTTCGCTGCACACACCTCAAATGTGCAGCTTAGAAACATCTTTAACCCAGAGCTCTGTAGCGGGTTGAAGTGCAGGACGGTGAGATTTGGGGAATTATTATTTTAGCAGAAGTATTTGAAAAATCATCAAAAGCTGTTAGAAATGTTAATTTTGTTCAGAGAAAAAAAACATCTGGTTTAAATTCATCTGGTCATTTTCTTTACTGAAATGTACAATGCTCCAAGACTGTACGTACCCATTTGATGTGATGTCTGTTGAGATCCTATATTTTCAAAAAGAGCACAAAATCCAATCGCAAACACTGAAGCACTCCTTGATAGTCACGTCTCATTCATTTCACACTAAATAACTGTGAGAAAAACGAATCACTCACAACTAACCCATTATTAAAGTTTTCCCTAGTAAAAGCATAGTAATCAAGAACAGTGAAACATGGTAAAGCATAGGCAAGCGTTGTAAAGCACAGAGAGGTATATCAAAAAACAAACCATGGTAAATGCACAGAACCATCAGAAAAACATTGCAAAATGACTGTGCAAATGTACTGTGATAAACCCCTATAAGGGATCATGCTAAACAACACACTGAAGCTGTTTAAAGACTGCATTCAAAAAAGATGCAACGTAGGAACCTTAAAATGATCAGAATTGCACAAGCAGGGCTGCAGAGGATTCGATACACACGGGGAAAGCAAGGCAATAGACAAGCTCTGCAGATATCCCTCCTAAGGTAGAGAAGGAGAAGCAACTTCCAGAGGAAATATTACACTTCTGATCGTCGCTTGCAGGCAGAATTACCATCTTACTGATTTGTCCGATAATCTTTTTTTCTTTGTTTTTTTTATAATTAAAACGTGACTATGAAGAGGTTATCAGTGTATGTGTGTATGTGGAAATACCTGTTAGCTAAATGAATACATTATTATTATTATTATTATTATTATTATTATTATTATTATTATTATTATTATTATTATTAATAAACACATTTTGTTTCAGTTTTTTGGCGAGTAACATTTGTTATTGCGTCTTCATGATTTTTTTTCTCTCTCAAATTCAATTCACTTGGTTTTATCAGCATGACAAGTCATGCAAGCATTGCTAAAGTGAATACAGCGAATGTGCAGGAATATTGACCATTTCCATATATATGAAAACTCCCAGTTTGAACAGAGCAGATGTATTGAAAGCCTCTACTCTGCACTTCCAATGAGGAGGCTGCAGGCTGTCATATCACACTGTGCACACGTTTCTCACACCTCTTACTTTACCCCCAAGAAGATTTTGTTTTTCTTCCTCACCCTCTCCCTTTCTCTCTCCTCTCCCCCTCTCCCTCTTTCTCTTCCTCAGCACCTCTGTTTATTTTAGTCTCTTTTAATCTCAATGTTAATTCATTTCTCTCTTTCAGATTTGTCATTTACACAGAACTTGAGGGCAGAGAGGGAGGAGAGAGGAGTCAGACAGTATAATCCTGTACAATGTGCTTTATTCAGTCAAACACAATTCAAGATTAAAAGAGAATCTGAGAGAAGAAAGAGAGAGACTTCATTAAAATTCACTCTTGCTGAAGAGAGGGGGGAATGAAGGGAAATGAGAGAAGAATGGAGGGACAGAGAGAAAGGAAAGAATAGGAGAGGAGAGAAGAGATGACAGAGGGAGACAGACACTACAATGGTATTGCAGACAGACAGACAGATAGACAACAGTGGTCAAAGTAAGCTTTGTTTCTATATGGTCGCCTGAAAAATAAAATGGTTGCCTATTATTGCACTTAATTTAAATAGCTACATACAATCAGATTTATTATTCAAAATAATAACCATATAAATGTATAACTAATAAAACTTGATAATTAAGTAACAAAAAATGTGCATCTCCAAGCATGTTTTTTTCTTAATGCACACAATACTTGCATCTAAATGCAGATTTCTTCCAGACAAGCTAAAAACTTATTTTTAAAGAAGACAGTATCAAAACAAACACTGTTTTAATTTTTTTTTTTTTCATGAACACATTCAGTACATTATAGTTTGCATTGTTTTATTGGGCTGTTGCTTTCATTAAAAAAAATAAAATAAATAAACATTAAAAAAATAAAAGCAAGTTTTAATATTCTCCATCACAGTGCTGCACGCACTCACTTTATCTAAATGAATAAAAAATAAATGAACACCAACAATCTAATCAAAGTATTCTGTTGCTAGGGACGTAACCTGTATATCAGATCATACTGAGAAATAAATAAATAAAAAACAAGCTTAATGTTGAACTTGAAGTTGTTGTAACCCAATCCACAGAGTCTGTCTATGAATTCAGGAGAGCTAGAGCCAGTGCAGAGAACATCCATGTCTGTAGGCCACGGCTTGTATTGAGCTCTCCTGGTTCCACTGCCAAACCAAAGATCAATAGCCTCTTCTGGATTAAAATTATGCAAACTGGGCCCTTCTGTAGAAATTCTCATGAGATGCTCAGTGACTGACACAGATGAACATGATCGATGGTCACTCTTTATTCGGTTTGGGGCAGAAAATGCCCTTTCGCATTGTGCAGCTAAATTGGCAGGACCATCAGAATCTCCACAAGGTGCAACAATTTATTCTAGATGTGTTAAGGATGCTTGGTTAGCATAATCTCCCATACACTACTATAGGACTTCATTGGAACTCATTATTTACCAGAGCTTTTACACTCCTCCACTGGATCAGAATTTGACTGATGCCACAGCCATTTTCCCTCAGGACAGGTTAAAACCAATTTGTGAGGAACGAAATGCTGTCATTTCCAGAATACAAGAGATCATCATCTTCATTGGGCCAAGAATCATGCTTGAACACTTTGAATGATTTTAATAATTTTGCTTCTGGCAGCACTTCTCCATCTCCAGTTAGGTTTTCAAACCTTTCTGAGATCCCTTTTACTGTCAGATCGAATGTTTTGTTTATCTGGCTTTCAATAGCAGGTACAACACTGGTTGCAGTAGGTTTTAAGTATTTAGTGGATCCTGATAATTTCACTGTTTGAAACAAAAACCTGATTTACATATCCAGAAGTAACCTGAGAGGCTACAGAGCTCAGAGATTCTTCTAAAGATCCATTTGGCTTGTGCTGTGTCTTCAGGCTTCCTACAGTAGCAGTGGTCTCCTTTAATGATGACACAGCTTCTGGAAGGATTAGGTCTTCCCTCTGTAAAATCAGACGTAAGCAACTGATTACTCAGAACAGGTCTGAGAGAAAGTGGCACATGGCAAATCTTGAATTGCTTTGCATGGCCCATGATGGAAGCCTCCTTGTTTGTTGCAGCCAGATATTCCATATGACAGTAAACTGCACTGCATTGAGATGGTGAGTCGTTCATATCCCCTTGTTTGGATTTGTCCATTACTGATAGGGCCTGCTAACATGGGGAAGCCAACATGTGTCTTTGACTTGGTTAGGTTTTCTGATGGAGACACTGGAGTTCTCTAATGCCTTCAGTTCCCTTGCTGATTTTGGACTGCAGTGATATGTTTGCCAAATCATGTGAAGAGTGTCATAGACCTTTTCCACATATTCACATTTCCACTGCACATTCAGCATTGTGAGTTCTAGTCTGTGAGGGAGACAATGAATAGCTACAAGCCATGTGGCACCCACTTTAAATTTAGCATAGACCTCTGCCTCTTTGCCCATTTCTACATTTGCCCCATCAGCTCCAAGCCAGCAGTCTTTTTCTTCCACTGATCCCCTGTCAATACAAGTTCCTTAATGAGGATTCAGTGGCTGCTTTGACACCTAAAACTGTGAAGGACTGTAATTAAATAGAGGAGAATATTGGGGATAGAAAAATTACCCTGTGGCTAAAGTCTAAAATATTTAACTTAAATTGGTAAATTGCATTTCAATAATAATCCTAATAACTAAAAAAAACAGTAATAATTAAGTTTACATGATAAAACAAACACATGAAGTTTGCCAGGTTTACCAACATTAAATTAATCAGTTTTTGTTTATTTGTTTTACTAAACACTAAAGAAAAAAACAGATTTCAATGCATTTATTAAACTTATTTAGTATTAATATACTGGTTTGTGCGCGTACATTAATAATTGAAGCATGACTGTGTAAGATATGTAGAGTCTTAGTTTTTAAAAATAAGTTATCACAATCCAGCTTGCAGAGACATACAGTAAGATTCTAAAACAGTAGCATAATCAAGCTTTTACCTACTTTTTAAATTGTTAGCGTTCAATGTAACAGTAACTGTGATTTTGTAATTGGAGTAGTTCTGGTAGTATTGTCTGATAGCATAGCATATGACTCATGAGCCACATACATTTGATACATTGATACATCAGTAATGTTGTTGAAGCTGACACCCTGGGATCCTTCAAGAAGCTTCTTGATGAGATTCTGGGATTGATAAGCTACTAACAACCAAACGAGCAAGATGGGCTGAATGTCCTCCTCTTGTTTGTAAACTTTCTTATGTTCTTTTGTTCTTATGAAATATGTTTTCAACAGTCTAAAGTATTACGAGTGCGTGTCAGTGACAGTGTCACCAATGCCCCCCCCCCATGGTGCTACACTAACTGCCACTACAGCAGCAATAAATAATAACATATCATAAATTAAACAGGATGTACAGATGATTTCTTGGTTTTCCCTCCTGGATAAGTTGCACGTAGACCACCATGAATGACAAATAATTACTCTTTAAGAGTTGTGTTTTGAGTACATTTTGCATTTGTGCAGCAATGTCATCGATCATTTCAGCTGTTTTTTGTCGTTTGAATAGGTAGCGTTGACACTTGCTCCATTCATTCAGTGCTGGCACTGGGTAATTCACTTGCTCTTATTGTATTACTTGTATTGTAACGCTTGAAATGTTTTTGCTTACGATTGTAAGTCACCCTGGATAAGGGCGTCTGCTAAGAAATAAATAATAATAATAATAATAATGTCCTCTTTCTGTGCTTTGTAGCAGTTTGATTCAGTTTGATGTAAACACATGGAGATTCTCCGCTCTGTAGGCTGCGTTTGCTTTCCTAAAATATACTGCTGAGTCTTTCCCTGCCTTGCTTGCCTGTTATGTTTAATTAGTGATTCTCTCTTAAGAGGAGCAGCCTGCTGTAAAATCCGTATTCCCGGCGCTTTGTGGCCCTGCTGCTACAATAACTGCACTGCATTCGCCCTGATTCTTGAACTAACCAGCTGAACTGCTGGCACCACGACGGCTGAAATTTCTTTTTCTGAGCTTTTCGTTTCTTTTCGGGTGTTGAGGGCGCTTCCCTTTCAGAAGCTGACTCGCTCTCCTCTTTGTTTGTGCTGCCTCTGCTTTCAGCTTCTGATGGTGTGTTAGTTTGGCTTTGTAATAAATTTGAGTATTTTCTGCTGTCTGCTCACTGCCATTTTTAGGGCCTCAATGTTTACCACCTGACTTGACCACGCCTGTCTGCGTGTTCATTATTATTATTATTATTATTATTATTATTATTATTATTATTATTATTTATAGTAGTATTGGTGTTGGTTTTTTAGTTAAAGTTCATTTATGCTAAGCACAGTACACCCCTTTGACGCCTTCAATAAAGCATAGTTCTACTAAAGGATTAGTAAAAAATGTGTGTTCTTGAAAAAATGTATCTTGAGTCTGGATTCACATGATCGATAAAGTTATTTTTCTGCGGGTGCAAAGAGAAATGCACTGCAACACATGTACTACATCTCTGAACTACATCTGAATATGTTGTAAAATGTTGTAAAAAGGATGTATATAAAAAAAGAATAATAATTAGCATTTCCAGCAGAAATGTGGTCGCCTCAGGCGTCTAAATGACTTGAAAAAAGGTTGCCATGGCAACCAAAATGGTCGCTACTTCGAGCACTGGATAAGATCATTTGGGAAGGGTGGTTAGCTTACTGTAGTCCCATTTTACCAGCCTCATCCCTTTGTAGCTGCCATATACCTGTGCTACCACTGCCTCTCTGTATAATACAGAACCATTATTACATTGCCATTGCTGTGCCCCTGTCTGTCTGTCTCTCTGCATTGTTATTGTAGTGCCCCTGTCTGTCTGTCTGTCTGCATTGTCATTGTAGTGCCCCTGTCTGTCTCTCTGCATTGTCATTGTAGTGCCCCTGTCTGTCTGTCTGCATTGTCATTGTAGTGCCCCTGTCTGCTTGTCTCTCTGCATTGTCATTGTAGTGCCCCGTCTGTCTGTCTCTCTGCATTGTCATTGTAGTGACCCTGTCTGTCTCTCTGCATTGTCATTGTAGTGACCCTGTCTGTCTCTGCATTGTCATTGTAGTGCCCCTGTCTGTCTGTCTGCACTGTCATTGCAGTGCCCCTGTCTGCTTGTCTCTCTGCGTTGCCTTGTAGTGCCCCTGTCTGCCTGTTTATCTGCATTGCTACTGTAGTGGCACTGCCTGTCTCTCTGCATTGCAATTGAAGATCATTTGGGAAGGGTACAGCTAGCATACTTTGAAGGAGGGCGAGAATGATGAGAGAAAGGGGGGATGGGGGAGTGAGAGAGAGATATGGATGGGGGAGTGTGTGAGAGAGAGAGGGATGGGGGAGTGTGAGAGAGAGAGTGGTGGGGGAGTGAGAGAGATAGAGGGATGGGGAGTGCGTGAGAGAGAGGGATGGGGAGTGTGAGAGAGAGAGTGGTGGGGGAGTGTGAGAGAGAGAGAGTGGTGGGGGAGTGTGAGAGAGAGAGATAGGGATGGGGGAGTGTGAGAGAGAGAGGGATGGGGAGAGAGAGAGAGAGTGATGGGGGAGTGTGAGAGAGAGAGAGAGAGAGAGAGGGATGGGTGAGTGTAAGAGACTGTCACATGGATGGATGGAGTCTCATTCAAAAACAATCAGGGCTCAAATACTGGGGTCACGGTGAGGTTAAGAGGTCAGAGGTTAATCACCCAGAGAGAGTGCAATGAATGAATGGAGAGAATTAAATTCCCGAGATAAAGGACAAGATCTGACCTGATCTGCCTGTATAGACACAAGTACACACAGACAATGAGATGGATAGATAGATAGATGTCAGCAAGTAATTAAAAAGCTTTCTCTTCCTTCCCTGTCCTATCTCTGCCTCTCCTCTCCCTCCTCTCTCCCCTTAAACATACAGGCAAATCAATCATGATCAAATCAAAGGAACAGCAATCCTGCAATGCAATTAACAGTAATTACAGGATATATTTATATTAATTGGCATCCAAAGGAGACACTATTTGCATTAATTAACACCTCATTTGCTATTTTATAAATGTATAAATTTACTGCATTTTCTTGGCTATCTTTAGGGATTTAACTCTTTAGTTTTTATTTGCCTACCCTTTAAATGTTAATTAGTTGTTAAGATGTCTCTGCATCCTAATAAAGAGAAAACTATTCATTACAAACTGGGCTTAAGAATGTTTTCTTTGCTACAAATCAAAGAGATTTTAAAGGATGGACTTGTGTGTACACTCTGTACTGCGTATTTTATGATGGAAAGAAAATCTGTAAACAAGTGAAAATAACAAAACTAGGTGAGTGCAAGAATGAAATGCAATTAGGAGCAGGGATGAGTAATTAACGGAATTTATCACCTGTTTGAAATAAAACTAAGGTGAAACAGAATCAGGCTCAGGCAAGATATGAAGGTAAAAACAAGTGACATTGTTTTGTAATTAACAGCTTTTTCTGAGTTTAATTATGAAACAGAACCATCTCAAAATGACTTTAAAGGGACGTCATGTGATCAAAAATAAAACCCGAAAAGCCCTTATTTTATGTAGTATTTTTTCTTTCTTTTTGAATTGCTGTTGTAATGGTCTAATTGTCAGCAGTTTTGTGTGTGTGACACGCCTTGGGATCCTGATACAAATGTATTTTATTGTGATTTTATTTACTTTGTATTGTAAAGTGCTTTGAGATGTATGAAAGGCGCTATATAAATAAAATGTGATGGTGATAATGATTAACATAACAAATCAGATTATGTTCTATCTGTATCTAGCTCCACATGCACAACAGTGGTGAGAATGTGGTTATGAACATAACGTTTTTGATAGCTGTGTTGGCGATGTTATTGTTAGAAATCAGGAATCAAGTGCTGAATCTGCTCTACACCACTGTGCACATGACTGCACACTGCAAGGAAGCAGCAGGGTTCATATATCCAGGAAGCACAGGGTTGGCACTCACCTCACACAGCTTTATTTCCAATGCTGGTTGTGACCCTTTGTTTCATGGGAGCTCACATAATGTAAAACTGCTTTAGTATTAAGTAGTTGTCTGCAAAACATGTTACAGAAACAGTTCTTGTCTCATAATTATGCTCTTTTGATTTCTCCAAACACCTGCAAGATACGCACATGTATGTAATCTGTACATAACCATGTGTTTGTTATCAGCCTGTATTTAAAAGTTAAGAACAGGAAATCCATTGTGAGGCTCCTCACTGGCCGGGTCTGCTTTCTCTGCTTCAGTAGGCTTGCTTCAGTTTGCTCCCTTTCTGACTGATCCCGGCTTTCTCTTTCACATTGTCTGTGGCACACGCCTCAATATATGAAACTGAAAACAAAATGTAAATCATGATTTTTATTCTAATGAATTT
Source organism: Acipenser ruthenus (assembly GCF_902713425.1). Taxonomy (NCBI): domain Eukaryota; kingdom Metazoa; phylum Chordata; class Actinopteri; order Acipenseriformes; family Acipenseridae; genus Acipenser; species Acipenser ruthenus. Next base: position 2,479,032 of record NC_081248.1, on the reverse strand, counting down.
TAGTTCATTAAAAACGATGCACGCCTTCCCTCAGTAACCTCTACACGTGGCACAAAAAAACCACATTAATTTTAAAGCAATTGGGTTGCCAGCCTTTTATTAGCAACTTAGTTTATAAATGCTTGTCCTTAATCTGCTACTTTGAATGATGGTGTAATAAGTGTAGGGTGCTGATATCTTTGCCTGTGATAGTACCTGCACAGACAGACACAGACAGACACAGACAGACCGGCTGTCAGCTGGAATCCCTCTTTCATATCTTTGTGAGGGCAGGATGTTGGATTTGCGGTGCTAATTCCAGAGCCCTGCCAGGACCTTGTGTTATCAGTGCAGCACACACTCCTCTCAGAGCCTGTGTTTAGAGATCAGGAAACACTGTCTGATGAGTGAAACCCTGAATCAACAGCAAGGACAGGGTGACTGTACTGAGAGACATACACACTGAGAGACACACAAACTCTGAGAAACACACATACATTAAGACACACACTGAGGCACACACTGAGCGACAGAGACACACTGAGAGACCTGAGGCACACACTGAGAGACACTGACACACACTGAGGCACACACACACAATGAGACGCACACACACACTCACACACACAGACACACTGAGTGACACACAAACACTGAGACATACACTCACTGGGATACACTTAGAAACACTGACACTGACACAAACACACACTGAAGCACTACCTGACTGAGAGACACACATACAGAGTTTCACACTGACACACACACACACCCACACACACACTGACCGACACATACTGACACACACTCTGAGAGAGAATGAGACACAGAGGGACACTGAGACACACACACACTGAGACACACACTGACTCAGAGACGAATACTGACACACACTCTGAGAGACAGACACACATACTGAAACATACACACACACTGAGACACACACATTGAGACACATGCAGACACACCCACTGAGACACACCCACTGAGACACTGACACACACACACACACACACACACTGAGAGACACAATCATACACACACACGCGCACACACTCACACTCACACATTTGTCAATGCAGTTACTCAGAGCTGTGGCAGGCAGCACAGTGCTGTTAGCGATGCAAATCAAAACCATCTCAAGATCGTAATTATCAATCCTGATAGAGGAGCATTAAGAAGAAACATTACAGGAAAAAAATTCAAATTACATTTCCATGTATATTTAATATCCCCTGAGAGCTTCTTATTATTACAATTAATCAAATACTGTGGTTTTAATTTTTTTATAGGTCTGTTGCTATGAATTTGAGCTGATCTTCAGTTCTGGTTGCCTGCCACAGACATGTGTAAAAAACAGAGTAATTCAGGGCAGCAGTGTGGAGTAGTGGTTAGGATTCTGGACTCTTGACCGGAGGGTTGTGGGTTCAATCCCTGGTGGGGGATGCTGCTGTACCCTTGAGCAAGGTACTTTACCTAGATTACCCCAGTAAAAACCAAACTGTATAAAAATAATAATAATGTGATATCTTGTAACAATTGTAAGTCGCCCTGGATATCTGCTAATAAATAAATAAATAATAATTGCAAACTATAGACAGGGAAAGGGGAGTCAACTGGACAGATTTACTATTTGTTTAGTGAGGAGACATTTTTTTTACATACTGTATGAAATACAGGCGTATCATTTTAAACTTTTTTTAAACTTAGACTCCACTGGCCTCATGTGGAGACTAAGGGCATTGCAGCAATATGCCACCTGCAACAATCCATGTACCACATTATAAACACAAGAGTTGCATTTATTTCCTATTTCAAACCACCATTAAACTTGCACTGAGAATAAAACGGCATATTTAATCTTTATTAACTATTGATGCGATATCTCCCTGTGGCAGGGCTCCCCGCTCCTGTGCGTATTTTTGTGTTACATGTTGTATGTGGTGTGTATGTATTGGTGACATGGAGTGTGGGTTATCACGGGTGATTTAAATTATATAGTTGTATTTAGTCACGGGGATTGCACATCACTTAACGTGCAGTAAATCACCCAATATATCCCCTCATCCTTCAAGCCCAGGAAACTTTGCTTCACAGTATCTCGCCACACACCTTTGAAACATACCGGTCTATTTGGACCTGTTTTTAAAAAATCTATGCTGTCTTCAATGTTCCGTTTCCCTCTTACTCCACCTCAGTTATCGCCTCATTCTTCGTGTTCCTTTGAAACAGTCACGAAAGTAGGTGCTTCAGCCATTCAGTTTTTTCATAAATTCATATTCAGTGCTCCCAACTCTATTCTCGCTAACTCTCAACTCTCCTTACTCCTCAAAGGGCTCCAGCGCTCTGAAGCGCATTCCTACCTCTTTCGTTTGCCTATCACGTCAGATATTCTTTCTCGGTGTATGTTCATTCTTAGAGCCGGGTACCTCTCTGCTTCACTCAATAAAATTCCTGAAGCTCTTTTTCTACTGGCTTTTTTGGGGGTTTTTAACACTAGAAGCCCCACGGCAGTCATTTTGGCGGTTTTTGGTTTTAAAATGTAATTTTCTCCAGTCGTGTAATACATATGGGGTTGTGCGTTCGTGTACCTTTCTGTCTGTATGTATTAAATATTCTCACAAAGCATGAAACACGGGAGTGCAGAAATAAAGGAGATATATTACATTATACCTAAAAGCACATTGACGGCCACTCAGAAAACGACTGTATTTTGATTACAGAATGGTATTCTACAGCAGTGTGGAGTAGTGGTTAGGGCTCTGGACTCTTGACCAGAGGGTCGTGGGTTCAATCCCTAGTGGGGGACACTGCTGCTGTACCCTTGAGCAAGGTACTTTACCTAGATTGCTCCAGTAAAAACCCAACTGTATAAATGGGTAATTGTATGTAAAAAAATAATATGATATCTTGTAAGTCGCCCTGGATAAGGGCGTCTGCTAAGAAATAAATAATAATAATAATATTATTTTGCTTTACCAGTCCGCAATGTGTTTAGCTGTAATCAGATTAGCCTCTACTCTGCCTGAGTGAATGACTGACAGTCTATTGTTTTCAATCAGCCTTTTGAGTCAGTCTATTAGCATTGGGACTAGTGAAAATAAATACCAGAGATAGTGGAGTTTTACAACGCAACAAAATATGGAGTTGATGTTTTGGATCAGATGGCATGGAAGTATTCCATGAAAGCTGGATCCCGACGGCGGTCTGTTCAGGTGTTTTACAATGTATTGGACCTAGCAGCCATCAGCTCCTGGGTACTTTACAAAGAATGCACAGAGAATAATTTACCAAGGAGAGAATATATTTTACAGTTAGCACAGGAACTTTGCAAGAAGCATTTGGAAAAGAGGGAGACTGCCAAGCGTGTACCCACAGCTGAAGCTGGCAACCCCGCTGAGAGCCGCAAGAGACGCCAATGCCAGGTTGGCAAGTGCAATAAAAATAAAACTTCGGGCAGCTGTGCCCTGTGCAGAAAGGCAGCGTGGAGAAGCGCATTGTCTGTGTTGATTGTGAACAGCCTTAGACTCAAGGTAAAGGAATACCCTTTTGTCAAAAAAAAAGAAAAATAAATTAGACTTTTGTTTCTAACTTCTTGTGCTGTGCGCTTCTGCAAAATGTTTTTTTTATAAGTTTATTTATCTACGTCGTTTAGTTGCTTTTGCTCATCTGATAATAAACCGATTGCTGTTGAAAAGTTAAAAATGTATTGCTATCGTTTCAGTTTTATAAATATGTATGTTGTAAACCGATGTCTGTTCAGATGTTTATTTATTTACATTTTCTTGTTTTGATTTGTAGAAATAGCTATATATATATATATATATATATATATATATATATATATATATATATATATATATATATATATATATAGTAACACAGCAGGGAGGGGGTTAACATCCTCCCTGCATGAAAACCATGTGCAAATGCACATTGTCTGATTGTTTTGATAATTGTTTGATTAGTATTATCCCCTGCACCTGGCTATCATTGTAAATCAGAGCCAGGCGCAGGGTATTTAAATGAAGCAGCCAGTCTGTTCAGGGCTGCTGGTGTGTTTAGAAGCCCGCTTGACAGTGTGCTCAAGCATACAAAGAAAAGGTAGTGTAAAAACCTCTTTGTTTTTGTGTTAAACCTGTGTGGTTTGGTGTGTTTGTTTGGCAGGTAAACGGCTTAGCCATCCTGCGAGCTAGTCAGGGACCGGCCTGTGTAGTCAGTGCTCCAACAAGGAGCTAGGTGTTTATTTTTGTTTGAGTTTTATTTGTTTATTAAAAATAGAGCCTCAAGTATGGACCCCCTTTTTTGAACGAAAAGAAAACTATCGTCACTTGCCACTGGTTCATTTACCATCTTCGTCAGATTCTGTCCAGGTATGGATTCCTAGCAGACAAATATTTTAGGTCATTCATTCAGAATGGGAGCAGCCTCTTCAGCTTCCTGCCAAGGAGTCCCCGACCACCTAATTAAACAGCTAGGGTTGTGCTCGTCCGAGGCATATCAGCTATACATCAGGACTAACATTTCTGATCTCAGAAAAACACCTAATTCACTCTGTCACTAGTTTCAGAGCGCCTGCCGGGAGGAAAGGCATTTCGTTAGCCATGGATTTCCAGAGGTTTATTTCCCTTGTCAGTTAAGGGTTTTCTTTTCTTCTCCTGTGTGCTAATCTCGAGTGGTCAAACTATATCGATATTGAGTCACTCGTCAGATCCCCTTTTTTTAAGGGGGGGGGGGGGGGCTGCCACGTTCAACAGCCAGGCAGCCGATCAGCCCTGCAGTGGGTATCAATCAATAATCCATCTCACTCTACTCCTTATCTGTGGCATTGAGACTTATCTGGATATTATTTTGGCGGTCTCCTCATCTAACAGCCAGGCACGAGATCTTCAATCCAGATAGGTAAAATGCCAAATGCATTTAGTTTCATTCCTCGCATACTGCATCAATAAAATACTTTTTACCTAAGCAATAGTGCCGCGGGGTTGTCCTGAACTACTGAAATGAAGTTTATAACTTTGGTTCGGGGGGATGGACAAACCTTCATTTGCCATGTCATTCAATTATCACCTATTAATTTCCTACTGATTAATCATCACTATTATAAATACCCAGTGTACTTACTCCACACTTTGACTTTGTTTAGCTTTTGCAAACCCACCTCCCACCCCCTGTCCATTACTCTGATTCTCAAATCTATGGGGGTCTCCTGCCTTGTCCGATGGCCAGGCACAAGATAGTCAGTCCAGACAGGTGAAATGCCAAATTTGTTTAGTTTCATTCCTCGCATACTGCATTAATAAAATACTTTGTTTTTACCTAAGCAATAGCGTCGTGAGGTTTGTCCTGAATTACTGAAAAGTAAGTTAGCTTTCATTTCTCTGCAGGATCATCTTTAGTTTCATACAATATTAATAAATGAATGGTTGAATGATAGCTTATTTATACAGGCTTGTTTTGGTAACACTGAATCTGTTGTCTGTGTTTTTTCTTCTTCTTCAAAGATGTCTTTCTATTATGTTTGGCAGGGATGGGGTTAAATCCATCTTTACCACCGATCACATGTGGAATGTGGCCTTTCCCCAGTTAGGTAATGGAGTGCTAATTGGAGAGCGGCCACCTGTATACAAGGGAAGCAAAATCCTTTGTTTGTTGAAGGAGTTTGGGGTGAGTGTCTGAACTGTGTTTTTTTGTAAACTGTGTAGTGAAGGCGAATGCCCAGCCTACAAGTGTTTATTTTTGTTGTTTAGCATTTTATGTTGGCCCTCATGTCCTGTTTTATTTGTTCCTGGGTTTATTTTGTGTTTTGTTTAATAGAAGTGTGCAACAGCGCTTTAAACTACAGCTCTGAGTCTCTTTCCCTGTAACCTTTATAGTTAATATATATGCACTATTTTATTATTATTTGCATTATTGTTTGTGGCGCGGATAAAAGCGCTGCGTATTTGTTACTGTTTTTAGATTTTAAAAACCTTGTGAGGATGCGTGACTGATCAGCTACTGATTATTTAACTAGCTGACAGTCACGCATCCTTGTTTAGGGTCAATGCCTGCTGGTTCTGCCTCCACCAACGTGGAAGGACGGCTTACCACTCCCACCTCCACCAGCAGAGGGTGAATACCTGCTGGCTCCGTCTCAACCACTGTGGAAGGACTGCTTGCCCCTCCCACCTCCACCAGCAGAGGGTGAATACCTGCTGGTTCCACCTCCACCGCCATGGGAAGGACTGCTCCTGCCCTGCCTCGCACTGCCCAAGGATGTCTGCCTCGCACTGCCCAAGGATGTCTGCCTCGCTCCGCCCAAGGATGCCTGCCTCGCTCCGCCCAAGGATGCCTGCCTCGCACCGCCCAAGGATGCCTGCCATGCATCGCCCAAGGTTGCCTGCTGCTCTGCATCGCCTGGGGTTGCCTGCTGCTCTGCATCGCCTGGGGTTGCCTGCTGCTCTGCATCGCCTGGGGTTGCCTGCTGCTCTGCATCGCCTGGGATTGCCTGCTGCTCCGCATCACCTGGGGTTGCCTGCTGCTCCGCATCCCGAGGATCCTGCTTCGTCTGGAGTTGTTGAGGGTGCTGCTTCACCTGGGGTCGCTGGGGGCTCTGCTTCATCTGCGGTCGCTACCAGTCCTGCCATACTGCAGGAAATACTGTGGCTGGAGCCCCATGAAGGAGAGCTCCCGGCCATGAAGAAGGGAGCTCTGGAGACCACCCCATAATTGCTTTGGCCGGAGGAGCCGGCCTGTGTGCGGTCAGCCTGGCCACTACAACTGTTGGGGTGGGAGGAGGACCTCCCACCGTGGCCGCCACCTTTGGCCCGTTGCCCCTGTTCCTGGGCTGGGACTGTGAACCGGGACTTTGGGTACTAAGGAGGGAGGTGGCCAAAAAGGCCATGTGTGCTGCGCACAAGGGGGGGGGGGGGGGCATGTGTGGCGGAGTGTCCCGTCCCTATATTTATATATATATGCACTGTGTTATTATAATTTGTATTATTGTTTGCGGCGCAGATAAAAGCACCGCATATTTGTTATTGTTTTTAGATTTTAAAAACCTTGTGAGGATGCGTGGCTGATCAGCTACTGATTATTTAACTAGCTGACAGTCACGCATCCTTACTAAACTCGTGCAGACTGTGGCCGAGGAGTAATAAAATAATTAACAGCTAGTTAACCCCTCGGCCAGAATATAAAAGCCTCCAGCTGTCCGCGCTAAAGCGGAGGGTGTACAGAGGAGAGTACGGGAGAGCGAGCAAGGAGAGCTTAAAACAACTGGTAAAAACAACTGCTAAGCATGCTGGTTTATACCAGCACGATACTTATTTGTTTATTTGTTTGGCCAACACACCTTTTTGTTTGTTGTATTTGTTTAAACCTTTTGTTTATTTATTATTTAATAAAAGCACTGAGCGCCGTAGCGTTCAGTTTCACCTGCCCGTTCATTGTTTTTGTGTTGCTTCTTCCTGGCCCGTGACGTCATCATTGTAACAGCTCGGCCACAATAACCTAGAAAGTTCAGGTTTGTGTCAGCTTGTTTGTTAGCCTACCCGTAATAACACAGCTGGGGCTATTTGAAGTGACCCTGCCTACACCTCAAATGTCAATCTTTTTTATTTATTTATTGCAGCCCAAGCTCCATTGGGTTCTTCAGATCATAGTGTAATTAGTCTGGGTTTTAATTATATATTTTCCCCAGCATTTTCATGCAATTGTTTCATCTGGGTGTATAATTGTTTGCTAACAAGCTGATGAGGTAAATGGAGTTATATTATTAATGATTCTTGAGCTAAATGAAGCCATCATTTTCTAAACCATGGTTGTGGGCTGAGCTTATAAAATTTCCCAGGGTTCAAACTAGATTGTTTAAACATGCCAAACAACGTTGTACATCAAATGCTTGGGAAGCCTTTCATACTCATAGAAATAAAGCTAAAGGAACGCTAAAACGGATTGGACAGAAAGTATTCCTCAAAACCTTTCAAATCCTCAGAAGGTTTGTTCTATGATGAAGCTCAGCTCCTGAAAGGGGCAGTGCTGTGTTGTATAGATGGTTTGTTCTATGATGAAGCTCAGCACCTGAAAGGGAGCAGTGCTGTGTTGTATAGATGGTTTGTTCTATGATGAAGCTCAGCTCCTGAAAGGGGGCAGTGCTGTGTTGTATAGATGGTTTGTTCTATGATGAAGCTCAGCTCTGGAAAGGGGGCAGTGCTGTGTTGTATAGATGGTTTGTTCTATGATGAAGCTCAGCTCCTGAAAGGGAGCAGTGCTGTGTTGTATAGATGGTTTGTTCTATGATGAAGCTCAGCTCTGGAAAGGGAGCAGTGCTGTGTTGTATAGATGGTTTGTTCTATGATGAAGCTCAGCTCTGGAAAGGGAGCAGTGCTGTGTTGTATAGATGGTTTGTTCTATGATGAAGCTCAGCTCCTGAAAGGGGCAGTGCTGTGTTGTATAGATGGTTTGTTCTATGATGAAGCTCAGCTCCTGAAAGGGAGCAGTACTGTGTTGTATAGATGGTTTGTTCTATGATGAAGCTCAGCTCTGGAAAGGGAGCAGTGCTGTGTTGTATAGATGGTTTGTTCTATGATGAAGCTCAGCTCCTGAAAGGGGGCAGTGCTGTGTTGTATAGATGGTTTGTTCTATGATGAAGCTCAGCTCTGGAAAGGGAGCAGTGCTGTGTTGTATAGATGGTTTGTTCTATGATGAAGCTCAGCTCCTGAAAGGGAGCAGTGCTGTGTTGTATAGATGGTTTCTTCTATGATGAAGCTCAGCTCTGGAAAGGGAGCAGTGCTGTGTTATATGTCAGACAGGTGTCTCAGCAGACTCTCCAGCTCACATAGCTGATCTTTCTAATACATTTTTTGTTTCTTGTTTTAACACAGTTGATACTCTGTTTGATTCCAGTACACCTTTGCTAAAATCTTTATTAGAGGCTATACGCTGCTCCACAGGCGTGGACACATTATTAGGCTTCCAGGCCATAGCTGGGAAGCCTATTGTTTCTCTTAGGATTTGTATTATTATTATTATTATTATTATTATTATTATTATTATTATTATTATTTATTACATAAGAACATAAGGAAGTTTACAAACGAGAGGAGGCCATTCAGCCCATCTTGCTCGTTTGGTTGTTAGTAGCTTATTGATCCCAGAATCTCATCAAGCAGCTTCTTGAAGGATCCCAGGGTGTCAGCTTCAACAACATTACAGAGGAGTTGGTTCCAGACCCTCACAATTCTCTGTGTAAAAAGTGCCTCCTATTTTCTGTTCTGAATGTCCCTTTATCTAATCTCCATTTGTGACCCCTGGTCCTTATTTCTTCTTTGCACTCCTTCTAGAGCAGCAATATCCTTTTTGTAACGAGGTGACCAGAACTGAACACAATATTCTAGATGAGGTCTTACTAATGCATTTTAAAGTTTTAACATTACTTCTCTTGTTTTATATTCAACACTTCTCACAATAGATCTTGTTGGCCTTTTTTATAGCTTCCCTACATAGTCTAGATGAAGACATATCTGAGTCAACATAAACTCCTAAGTCTTTTTCATAGATTCCTTCTTCAATTTCAGTATCTCCCATATGATATTTATAATGCATATTTTAATTGCCTGCGTGCAGTACCTTACACTTTTCTCTATTAAATGTCATTTGCCATGTGTCTGCCCAGTTCTGAATGCTATCTAGATCATTTTGAATGACCTTTTCTGCTGCAACAGTGTTTGCCGCTCCTCCTATTTTTGTGTCATCTGCAAATTTAACAAGTTACTCTACTATACCAGAATCTGATTCATTAATGTAGATTAGGAATAGCAGAAGACCTAATACTGATCACTGTGGTACACCACTGGTTACCTCGCTCCATTTTGAGGTTTCTCCTCTAATCAGTACTTTCTGTTTTCTACATGTTAACCACTCCCTAATCCATGTGCATGCATTTCCTTGAATCACCTACTGCGTTCAGTTTGAGGATTAATCTTTTATGCGGAAATTTGTCAAAAGATTTCTGGAAATCTAAATAAACCATGTTGTATGCTTTGCAATTATCCATTGTCAATGTTACATCCTCAAAAAAATCAAGCAGATTAGTGAGACATGATCTCCCTTTCCTAAAACCACGCTGACTGTCTCCCAGGATATTGTTACCATATAGGTAATTTTCCATTTTGGAACTTATTATAGTTTCCATAAGTTTACATATAATAGAAGTCAGGCTTATTGGTCTGTAGTTACCTGGTTCGGTTTTGTCTCCCTTTTTGTGGATTGGTATTACGTTTGCAATTTTCCAGTCTGTCGGTACAACCCCTGTGTCAAGAGACTGTTGCATGATCTTGGTTAGCGGCTTGTAAATAACTTCTTTCATTTCTTTTAGTACTATTGGGAGGATCTCATCCAGCCCAGGAGATTTGTTTATTTTAACACTAGAAGCCCTGCAGCATTAATTTTGGCAGTTTTTAGTTTTCTCCAGTCGTGTAACACATATGGGGCTGCGCGTTCGTGTACCTTTCTGTCCGTATGTATTAAATATTCTCACAAAGCATGAAACACGGGAGTGCAGAAATAAAGGAGATATATTACATTATACCTAAAAGCCCCGGGAGCAGTCACATTGACGGCCACACAGAAAACAATTCTATTGTAATTATACAGAACGGTATACTACTTTATTTTGATTTACTAATCTGCAATGTGTTTAGCTGTAAAGAAAAAGTCTCTACTCTCTGCCTGAGTGAATGACTTTTGAAGGCTGGTGCCTGCTTAACAGCTGCACTGCTTTGGTCAGTCTATTAGCATCGGGACTAGTGAAAATAAATATCAGAGATAGTGGAGTTTTACAACGCAACAAAATATGGAGTTGATGTTTTGGATCAGATGGTACGGAAGTATTCTGTGAAAGCTGGATCCCGACAGCGGTCTGTTCAGGTGTTTTACAATGTATTGGACCTAGCAGCCATCAGCTCCTGGGTACTTGTGACAGGTTGACTGGGCGGTGACGTCACGGCAGAAACAGGAACACAAACGACAGAGAGAGGTGGAGTTTGGTGGAGCTGAGCGAATGCTTTCGCTCAGCATTTAATGAATAAAATAAACGGTTGTAACAAAAACACAGGACACGGCACTTTAGGCTAAAATAAAACAGATAAACAAAACAGACTATATAGACAAACAGACACGGACAGACACACAAACACGGTGCGTGAAACAACTATCAATTTACTTTACTTTATTTTATTTTATTTTACTCTTCTCCACACCCGTTCTCCACTCACCGAACACCCAACAACCAGTGAGTGAAAACATGCAGCTTTTATGCAGTTGTACCGAGACTCGATTGCTAGTCAATCATTCAATTGGAATCTCGGTACAACTGCACGTGAATTAATTAAAGTGCAATTCCCCGTGTTCACATATTATTACTTTTTACTTGCACGTGATGTGATGTGCCATCCCCGTGCCTAAATACAAATATACAATTTACACACACGTGAAACACAGACCCGCTTATATCCCGTGTACCAATGCCTATACACCAACATTTACACACAACACGTAACATATAACATACACAGGGGGGCACTTTGCCACAGTACTTTATAAAGAATGCACAGAGAATAATTTACCAAGGAGAGAATATATTTTACAGTTAGCGCAGGAACTCTGCAAGAAGCATTTGGAACAGAGAGAGACTGCCAAGCGTGTACCCACAGCTGAAGCTGGCAACCCTGCTGAGAGCCGCAAGAGACGCCAATGCCAGGTTGGCAAGTGCAATAAAGATAAAACTTCGGACAGCTGTGCCCTGTGCAGAAAGGCGGCGTGGAGAAGCGCATTATCTGTGTTGATTGTGATCTGCCTTAGACTCAAGGTAAAGGAATACCCCTTTATCGAAAAAAAGAAAAATAAATTAGACTTTTTATGATAATTTCTTGTGCTGTGCGCTTCTGTAAAATGTATTGCTATCGTTTCAGTTTTATAAATACGTATGTTGTAAACCGATGTCTGTTCAGATGTTTATTTATTTACATGTTCTTGTTTTGATTTGTAAAATAAATGTCCATGTATGTGCGTGTGTATATACTGTATATGCATATATATATATATATATATATATATATATATATATATATATATACAGTACTGTGCAAAAGTTTTAGGCAGGTGTGAAAAAATGCTGTAAAGTAAGAATGCTTTCAAAAATAGACATGTTAATAGTTTATATTTATCAATTAACAAAATGCAAAGTGAGTGAACAGAAGAAAAATCTACATCAAATCCATATTTGGTGTGACCACCCTTTGCCTTCAAAACAGCATCAATTCTTCTAGGTACACTTGCACACAGTTTTTGAAGGAACTCGACAGGTAGGTTGGCCCAAACATCTTGGAGAACTAACCACAGTTCTTCTGTGGATTTAGGCAGCCTCAGTTGCTTCTCTCTCTTCATGTAATCCCAGACAGACTCGATGATGTTGAGATCAGGGCTCTGTGGGGGCCATACCATCACTTCCAGGACTCCTTGTTCTTCTTTACGCTGAAGATAGTTCTTAATGACTTTTGCTGTATGTTTGGGGTCGTTGTCATGCTGCAGAATAAATTTGGGGCCAATCAGATGCCTCCCTGATGGTATTGCATGATGGATAAGTATCTGCCTGTACTTCTCAGCATTGAGGAGACCATTAATTCTGACCAAATCCCCAACTCCATTTGCAGAAATGCAGCCCCAAACTTGCAAGGAACCTCCACCATGCTTCACTGTTGCCTGCAGACACTCATTCGTGTACCGCTCTCCAGCTCTTCGGCGAACAAACTGCCTTCTGCTACAGCCAAATATTTCAAATTTTGACTCATCAGTCCAGAGCACCTGCTGCCATTTTTCTGCACCCCAGTTCCTGTGTTTTTGTGCATAGTTGAGTCGCTTGGCCTTGTTTCCACGTCGGAGGTATGGCTTTTTGGCCGCAAGTCTTCCATGAAGGCCACTTCTGGCCAGACTTCTCTGGACAGTAGATGGGTGTACCAGGGTCCCACTGTTTTCTGCCAATTCTGAGCTGATGGCACTGCTGGACATCTTCCGATTGCAAAGGGAAGTAAGCATGATGTGTCTTTCATCTGCTGCAGTAAGTTTCCTTGCTTGAAATTTCTGCCTGGGAGAGACCTTGCTGATGCAGTATAACTACCTTGTGTCTTGTTGCTGTGCTCAGTCTTGCCATGGTGTATGACTTTTGACAGTAAACTGTCTTCAGCAACCTCACCTTGTTAGCTGAGTTTGGCTGTTCCTCACCCAGTTTTATTCCTCCTACACAGCTGTTTCAGTTAATGATTGTGTTTCAACCTACATATTGAATTGATGATCATTAGCACCTGTTTGGTATAATTGTTTAATCATACACCTGACTATATGCCTACAAAATCCCTGACTTTGTGCAAGTGTACCTAGAAGAACTGATGCTGTTTTGAAGGCAAAGGGTGGTCACACCAAATATGGATTTGATTTAGATTTTTCTTCTGTTCACTCACTTTGCATTTAGTTAATTGATAAATATAAACTATTAACATGTCTATTTTTGAAAGCATTCTTACTTTACAGCATTTTTTCACACCTGCCTAAAACTTTTGCACAGTACTGTGTATATATATTCTTCGATTGTTCAGATGTTTATGTGGCGTACTTAATAATAAAAAAAACGAATTACATCCTATTTAGGAATTTACAGTGTTTTGAATACAGCCGTCAGAAAGACTGCTACGGGCCTTCTAGGTATGAGTATATCTCCGGTCCTTCTAGTGCTAGTCCCTTTAACACGTCGCCTCTGTTATTCTAAAGTTATTTAAAACTGGATAGGAACAGGTCGACATGTGGGTCATGTTGCCCGTGTCCTCCTTTGTAAAAACTTGTGAAAAGTAATCATTTAATATATTTGCTATTTTTTTTTTCTTCGTCTATGATTTTGCCATTTGTGTCTCTTAGACATTTAACCTCCTCTTTGAATGTTCTGTTGCTGTTATAATATTGGAAAAACATTTTGGAATTGGTGTTAGCCCCCTTAGCAATATTGATTTCTATCTCTCTCTTGACCTTTCTAACGTCCTTTTTGACTTGAGTTTGCAGTTCTAAGTACTCTTCCTGTGTACTTTGTTTTTGGTCCCTTTTAAACGCTCTGTAAAGCCTTTTTTCGCTGAATATTTTTTTTAAATGTTAGCTTGCGTGGTTCAGGGGGCGTGGAGCTGGGTGCTTCCAATCTTTCAATCTCCCAATTTTCTAATTTCCTGTTAATTAGCATCTATTTTCTATTTAAGCCCTGATCACCTGCACCTTTTCTGTCTAGTGTTTCGTTTTTGTAGCAAACGCTCAGACGCCGTCGTTTCGTGCTCCACCGCTAAATATCTAAACTTCGTTGCCTCGCTCTGCAGGTCATTTCTCTGCACAGCGCTGCCAAGATATATTATCAATCATTTTCCTACCTGCTCAGGTGATCCTTCTTTTCAGACAGCGTCTCTTTTCGGCTTCGAGAGCTCCAACGTTTGTCTTTCCTGTTCCATCCAGCAACAGCGCCGTTCAAGCGCAGCGTCATTACTCAACCTGTCTGCAACTTTTTCAGAAAGACTGGTCCTCTGCTAAACTTTCAAGCTCCTTCGACAAGACATCGACATTCACGTTGTCAGCGATTGCCCTACTTTAAATCTATTAAATCCACCATTAAGCTTTGGCTGCGGAATCTCTCTTTACTCCTCGCCTGCAATCAGACGCCCCTCCCCCGATCCCACAGAGCCAGCACAGTTACCGTTCCATCGGAAGATCCTGCCCTGGACCTCCATTAGCTACGTTCAACCTTTTAAAAGACGTATCCTGCCCACTTTAACCAGTGTCGGCTCGTGGTTTGACTGGTCACAACATGCTCCAACGATAGTGCTGCACTGCAACTTTTCCACCGGCGCCTTACAGACCACGGTTACCACGGTAACGCCGTCATTGAGTGACTGCGGGGTGTGGTAAGTTGTCATGGTGACCAGGCAGCTTCATCAGGCTCTGCGTGCTCTGTGCTTCAGTACTGCTGTCTTCCGGCTTCCTGTTGCTGCGCTTTCACAACTGGTGGAGACGAATTCAACGCGCCGAATCATGACCTCTAAGTACTGCGTTTACTTATTTATATACATGACTAACTGTCCTAACATCTCTAGAACATTTATTATTTAAATCTAAGGGAATAAGCAAATGTTGTTCTACATAGACAAGGATTTTAATCGTAATAACTTCATAGATTCTACCCTGCTTCACTCAAGTCAATGGTTTAATTCCAATCATAACCTCTGGATGGCAGTATAATACCACAAGTTCTCTCTCTATATATTAAACAAGTTTGGTATCGCTACGAAGCTCGGACACTACTGCTTTTCTATTTATTCTCGCAGTTATTCTCGGGAGTTCCACTCCTGCCTCATCCTTTGTCTATCTATATCAACTGACATTCTTCAATTTCAACTCTACCTGCCCCCCCCCCCCCACCACCCTTCGAGGACATGGTCATGAAGCCACGCACTTGTCGGCTTTCTGAGATGCTCCGAATCTACCGTCACATTAACTTCCAGCTTCCCTGCACCAGGCTTCCATCCCAGTGACCTCTTCCTGTTCCCGGATTCATCCTTCCTCATCTGGCTTCTCTCCTTCAAACCGACAAATTTCACCAAGGCACTTTATTCAACCTTCAAGTTTTCATTTCAGCAACGTGAGCTGCCAGTCAGAAACGGAAACCATGTCCTACAACTATCATCATTTCAGGCAAGTGTCCTCCTACCCTGCGATTAGACAATACACTCAGACTGTTCCCGACCAAATCAATAGATTTTGCAATAGCCTCAGAGCAACGCATTCTTTATCCTCTCAGGTTCTACAGCGGCCTCAGCTCTATGCATTCTTCATCTCTGGCTTTATCTAAATCACTTTTCACTCAAAGACCAATATCCACCGCATTCAGCAAATCTCTGTGCTCTACAGCAGACCACCACACTACCGATGGCAGTCCACCGTTCACCATTACAGATCACTGCTTCAGCAGATCTCTGCGCTCTGCAGCAGACCACCACACTCTACCAATGGTAGTCCACCATTCACAATAACAGATCACTGCTTCAGCAGATCTCTTTCTGCAGCAGACCACTGCTCATCATTGACCGCGCTTCATCGTTACTTCTTTAGATCTCTGCACCGTTCAGCAGATCCCGTCCTCTCTGTTAATTGCTCCTCACTGCAGCAGATCTCTGCTTCCTCTTCAGATCTACTCACTATTATAGCATGCAAAGTTGCTTTAGTTTACAGTTTAAATCTGTACCTGCACTACTCCAGAGCTTCCAACGCTTCCGCTTTCCTCCAATATGCAGATCACCACAGCATTCCACAACCAAGGCTAATGCTAATCCCCATCTAATCAAAATACGAGGTGCTTGACCTTCTCAGCAATCTATTCGGATGTCCTCACATCCTCTCAAATATTACAGCATTAATGCATGGTGAGAGACGTGGTATGAGACTGGAAATCCGTCTTGATTATGAGTTAAGGAGTTCCACTACTAGGAGAATGACTGGAGTTGTGAAACCCAATCTCTGAACGTGAGTTCACCTTTTCCATTTCAAGCGGACAGGATAGTAGCAGACCGCTGATCGATCCTGTATTAACTAACACATAGGATGGTCGACATCTCCTCTCTTCCCTTGTTTCCAGAAAATGGAGCACATTTTCAGTTCCAGCCGCTACCTCAACCCTCAATTCCAGCTCCCCTTCGGCCTCTACTTTCGGTATCCAAGTTCCGTCAGCTGGTCCCGTCTGCTGCCCCCCCCCCCCCCCCCCCCTCCAGACTCCCCAGCTTCATCAGCTGCTATTTGACTGAATCCTACTCTCAGTAACCTGCTTCAATCTGCTCCGCATTTCATGTCTGCATCCCTCGCCCTTCTTCGAGAGCTTCATATTCGACAGCTTGATCAGCGTGTTCAGCCTTCTGTGCCCAGAATCGGATTCATCCTATTCCTTCAAACAAAACCAGATCCTGGCTTTCATCATCCATGGTAGGGATTCTCTCTCTCTCTCTCTCCTCCCCCCCCCCCCCCCCCCCCATTTTCTCCATACCAGCAGTTCGCCTGACCCTTCGTGAGATTCTTAAGAGCCTTCCCTTCTGCCTCCCCTTCCCGCCTGTCTACATCAATGAACATTCTCTGTTTGCTCATTCTACTCTTCGGAAATGCCACTTCACCCCATACAAGGATCTACCTATGGAGATCATCTGCATCTGAGCCCTCTTCTGTCTTCTCAGGAGCTCATAATCCACAGTTTCTTCTACTTCTAATTTTACTCCATCATTCAGTTGTGTACCTCCACGACGGATCCATTTCAGCGTGGTCACTTCATTCAGCGGTCAAGCAGAGTCCCCTATCTGCCCATTCTTTTCAATGTCAAGGTATTTCTCTGCATCTCAGCCTTCTTCAGTCTCCTCAGAACTCGAAGTTTCTTCTGCTTCTAATGTACTTCATCATTTGGCCGTACCTCCAAGATGGATCAATTTCAGCATGGTTAGTTCATTTAGCTGTCAAGTAGAATCCCCTATCTTCCCTTCTTTTCAACATCAAGGTATCTCCCCAGCAAGAAACCTTAACCCCCCCCCCTGCCCCCTAGACCCTCAGTTCATTGATTCCTCTCACTCCTATCACCTCTCATCGCTGGTTCTCAACCCACCTCTCCACCCTCCAGAGCAAGCCTCCTTCCTCTACCCCCCCCCCCCCCAGGACCCTCAGTTAATTGATTTCTCTCGCTCCTATCATCTCTCATCACTGGTTCTCAACCCACCTCTCCACCCTCCAGAGCAAGCCTCCTTCCTCTACCCCCCCCCCCCCCAGGACCCTCAGTTAATTGATTCCTCTCGCTCCTATCATCTCTCATCACTGGTTCTCAACCCACCTCTCCACCCTCCAGAGCAAGCCTCCCTCCTCTACTCTACCCCACTCCTCGGATCACTCGTCACTGGATCTCAACCTACCTCGCCTCCAGAGCACGCCTCCCCTACCCCACCCCCCAAATCATTCTGTAGGCACAGCCCCCTCTGCTGCAGGGGCCAACATCAATCACAGTCAGATCATGAGTGTGGGGAGTTGGCCCTCTTCTGCAGTGGATTCTTTCATTCATTCATTCTCCTCTCATAAAGTTGCAGCCCATTTTAAAATCGCTAGCATGCCCGGAGTGGGGGCTACCTGTCTGCCGGAGCCACCAGAGGTTTTCCCCTAATTGGCCTCAAGGGGTTTTTTCCTCTCCACTGAGCGGCAGGTATACACATAGTCGCATCCTACTAACAAATTACTAATCTCCCTCTGTTTGTCCTGTTTGTCCTTCTGGTCTTTTGTTTATGTTATGCGTAGGCATGTACTGTCTCTTGTTTGTCGCACGGTGTGGGAGTTTTCGTGAGGTGCCGGGGGTCCATCCTTTGGGGGGCAAGTGAGTCTCACTTCCCCGACCTCAGGGCTAGGCATCCGCCTCCCTTACCTTCAGGGGGGTTCTCACCATGTGAGTCAGAGCGGACCCCCGGCCAAACTCTGTCCTGTCGCAGCTCCTGCGCTCATCTTGCCTTACTCGAGGCTCTGTTCTATTCTGCCTCTCTTTCAGGACGTGGTCACTCGTGCTGAGTCCTATACTAACCGCAATGCTTTGTCCTTATTTCAGGTCCCAGGCAGCGTGACGTCTCGGCCTATCAGGGGTTTTACGAGCGCCTCTTACAGAAGTCTCAGATGCTGGGTACCTCTCCAATCTCCTCTCGAGGGGCGGCTTTTCGAGTCATAACCCTCATTAGTGTTTTCGGTTGCTGGGTCCTCTGCCCCTGGGATGTGTCGGCATCGTCGCCCTCAGTCAGCGACCTCTTTTCTATCCTGTCCTCGATTGCTGGGTCCTTCGCCCCTGAGATGTGTCGGCATCGTCGCCCTCAGTCAGCGATCATCTTGTCTATCTCATTTCGGTTGCTGGGTCCTCTACCCCTGGGATGTGTCGGCATCGTCGCCCTCAGTCAGTGACCACCTTCTGTCCTACTAACAGCTCCTTGCTGCTTCTTCTGCCTTACTCTTCAACCCAGCTCACGCCCCGTGAAATGTTAGCTTGCGTGGTTCAGGGGGCGTGGAGCTGGGTGCCTCCAATCTTTCAATCTCCCAATTTTCTAATTTCCTGTTAATTAGCATCTATTTTCTATTTAAGCCCTGATCACCTGCACCTTTTCTGTCTAGTGTTTCGTTTTCCTCCTCCTCCCCTCCTCCTCCTTCTTACATGCCTTCGCATCGGTCGTCTCTGGGGGGCAAGTGAGTCTCACTTCCCCGACCTCAGGGCTAGGCATCCGCCTCCCTTACCTTCAGGGGGGTTCTCACCATGTGAGTCAGAGCGGACCCCCGGCCAAACTCTGTCCTGTCGCAGCTCCTGCGCTCATCTTGCCTTACTCGAGGCTCTGTTCTATTCTGCCTCTCTTTCAGGACGTGGTCACTCGTGCTGAGTCCTATACTAACCGCAATGCTTTGTCCTTATTTCAGGTCCCAGGCAGCGTGACGTCTCGGCCTATCAGGGGTTTTACGAGCGCCTCTTACAGAAGTCTCAGATGCTGGGTACCTCTCCAATCTCCTCTCGAGGGGCGGCTTTTCGAGTCATAACCCTCATTAGTGTTTTCGGTTGCTGGGTCCTCTGCCCCTGGGATGTGTCGGCATCGTCGCCCTCAGTCAGCGACCTCTTTTCTATCCTGTCCTCGATTGCTGGGTCCTTCGCCCCTGAGATGTGTCGGCATCGTCGCCCTCAGTCAGCGATCATCTTGTCTATCTCATTTCGGTTGCTGGGTCCTCTACCCCTGGGATGTGTCGGCATCGTCGCCCTCAGTCAGTGACCACCTTCTGTCCTACTAACAGCTCCTTGCTGCTTCTTCTGCCTTACTCTTCAACCCAGCTCACGCCCCGTGAATTGATCTATTAAACCATTTTGGCCATTTTGTTTTAGATTTAGATTTATGCTCTATTCAAAAATGCCATGACTATGACCTTTGACCTCTCCTTAAGGTAAAATGCAAAAGTGGCTTATTACTGCTTAGAGAGTGCAGGTAGGGTCATGGTTACTATGGAACACAGATAGTAACAATAATGCTTTGGAAGCCGTCAAGTTGCTTGCACCTTCTAGTTCTTCTTCTTATTATTATTATTTTTCTTTCCGCCAGAGTTGCTCGAAAACTCACCAGATTCGGTAGGTTTGTAGATGCTTATGGGAAGATGGAAAATGCTTATGCCGTAGGGCACATGATTTGGCCACCATATTGGATTGAAAAAAAAAACAAAAACATTTGCCTAAATGTAAAAATGTGTCTTTCGAGAACAACTTATTATATAGTGCTGAAACTTGGTATAGTTGTTGAGGGATAGTCCAAGGTTAATTGGTGATCGTAAGAAGCTGATAGGTTGTGTGGTATTGCAGCCATGTTGCATGATGCCAAAATTGAATGGTACAGGCGTCATAATCACACAAAGAACTACAAAGAACTTCTTCTACCAAACCGCTAGTCCGATTGAAACAAACCCAATGGCACATATGATTGTGGTGTGTTTGTCTTTAAAGGGTGTTAAAGGGAGGTTGCTACAATAAAAAAAAACATGACATCATCAACATACAAAACTGGCTAATAACTCCTTATAGAGTGCAGATAGGGCCATGGCGATGCAGAGCAGCAGGCAGCCCCGGGTGATGCGGAGCAGCAGGCAGCCTCGGGTGATGCATGGCAGGCATCCTTGGGCGGTGTGAGGCAGGCATCCTTGGGTGGTGTGAGGCAGGCATCCTTGGGCGGTGTGAGGCAGGCATCCTTGGGTGGTGTGAGGCAGGCATCCTTGGGCGGTGCGAGGCAGGCATCCTTGGGTGGTGTGAGGCAGGCATCCTTGGGCGGTGAGAGGCAGGCATCCTTGGGCGGTGCGAGGCAGGCATCCTTGGGTGGTGCGAGGCAGGCATCCTTGGGCGGTGCGAGGCAGGCATCCTTGGGCGGTGCGAGGCAGGCATCCTTGGGCGGAGCGAGACAGGCATCCTTGGGCGGAGCGAGGCAAGCATCCTTGGGCTGTGCGAGGCAGGCATCCTTGGGCGGTGCGAGACAGGCATCCTTGGGCGGAGCGAGGCAAGCATCCTTGGGCGGTGCGAGGCAGGGCAGGAGCAGTCCTTCCCATGGCGGTGGAGGTGGAACCAGCAGGTATTCACCCTCTGCTGGTGGAGGTGTGAAGGGCAAGCTGTCCTCCCATGGCGGTTGAGGCAGAACCAGAAGGTATTTACCCTCTGCTGGTGGAGGTGGCGGATTCAGAGGCAGCTCCCGCTGCTCTGCTCCTGGCGGTGGAAGCAGTGGAGGTGGCAGAGGCAGAGGCAGCAGGTATTCCTCCTCTGCTGCTGGAGACCTAGGTTCTGGACCTGTGGGCCTTCCCCCCTTGGGCTGTGGCCGCCCGAGCTCCCCCCTTCTGGGCGCTGGATGCACTGGCTCCCCCCTTCTGGGTGCTGGATGCACTGGCTCCCCCTTTCTGGGTGCTGGATGCACGGGCTCCCCCCTTCTGGGTGCTGGATGCTCGCGCCCCCCCCCCCTTTTGGGCGTCGGATGCATGGGCTCCCCCCCTCTGGGCGCTATATCCTCCTCTTCATAATAGCGGAAGGGACAGTTGGCAAACCAATGTTTTTGGTCGCAGAGGGGGCACACCTGCGATGGCTGGCTATATCGCCCTGGATGTCTAACCATTAGGTGACACTCCTCCTCCCTGTCCTTCCTCTCCTGAGCCAGTTCTTCCCGCAGCTGTCTCTCCAGCTCCAGCATTCCATTTTTATTTATTTTATTTCTTTCCCCAAAACACAAAAAAACACTTTGAAAAAACGAACATAAAAATGACCTTTGCTGTTCCTGGTCCAGCTCCTGGAGGCGTTGTTTGTCCCACGCAGGACACCATATGTGGCCAAGCTGTTGCTGTGATGATGTCATGGACCAGGAAGGAGTAGTAAACAAAGGCAATCGATGGTGGTGAAACTGAACGCTACGGCGCTTGGTGCTTTTATTAAACAATAAGAAAATGAAAATGAATAATAAACAAAATGAAACACACTAAACAAAAAGGCGCGTTGGCCAAACAAATAAACAAATAAGGCTTAGCAGTTGTTTAGCTTTTAATCTCCTTGTGACAGGATGAATGGTGCAGTACAAAAGATGTGGAATGTCCAGACTTGTTGTCTCCCAAAGAATAATCCTTTTTAATAATTAACAAAAATATCACAAAATAATCCAAATGAAAAATAATAATATACCCCGCTATCAGCGATGATATTGGGGTAAAACAGCAACAAGTTACGACACAAAAAAGTAAACAAAAGACACTCCATAAACCACAATCCTCCGTGCATGAAACTGTGCTCTTCTTGGTGGATCGTGGTGCGTGCGCTGTGCTGTGTTGTGCTCTGCGGCTACAGCCTCCCATCCTCCTGCTCCTCTACGAGAAAACACAAACAAACACGTAATAAAAATAGAAAACAAAACACTAGCTCCGGCCAGTCGTCTTTCAATTTCTCAGCGCGAGAGGAGGTACTGACATAGCTGCTTCCCTTTTGTACCCAGAAAACTCCTCCCTGCAGTCAACGTGTTGCCATGGTTTCTCCAATAGAGGGCTGCCCCGCAGCTGACTGCAATGGAATCGTCCTGAGTACTTGCAGCTACGCACCCCTCCTAATATGGTCACCTTCCGGTTTCCACCTACCACCGAGGTGGTAAGATCTAGGAGGCAGCATACCTTCCCCCTTACACAGCACCCTTTCTAGTTGGGAGGGAGATTTACAGCATTGACCCTTTCTCTCTCTATCACACTCCTCTTTCTCTCAAAACCCGTCTCGCCTCTGACACTCTCCCCTGAGGGTAGAGTGCTGCAGGTTTATATACAGTGACCATCTCCTGATTAGCAACAATGAATCAATGAATTAACTCGGGAGATGGTCACCGTCTGCACAAGTTTAATATGGATGCGTGACTGTCAGCTAGCTAAATAAATCACCAACTGATAAGTCACGCATCCTCACGAGGTTTTTAAAATATAAAAAACAATACAAAAACGCGGCGCTTTTTATCCGCGCCGCAAACAATAGTACAAATAACAAAACAGTGCACACATATATATACAGCTCTGGAAAAAATTAAGAGACCACTGCAACATTATCAGTTTCTCTGGTTTTACTATTTATAGGTATGTGTTTGGGTAAAATGAACATTTTTGTTTTATTCTATAAACTACTGACAACATTTCCCCCAAATTCCAAATAAAAATATTGTCATTTAGAGCATTTATTTGCAGAAAATGACAACTGGTCAAAATAACAAAAAAGATGCAGTGTTGTCAGACCTTGAATAATGCAAAGAAAATAAGTTTATATTCATTTTTAAACAACACAATACTAATGTTTTAACTTAGGAAGAGTTCAGAAATCAATATTTGGTGGAATAACCCTGATTTTCAAGCACAGCTTTCATGCGTCTTGGCATGCTCTCCACCAGTCTTTCACATTGATGTTGGGTGACTTTATGCCACTCCTGGCGCAAAAGTTCAAGCAGCTCGGCATTGTTTGATGGCTTGTGACCATCCATCTTCCTCTTGATCACATTCCAGAGGTTTTCAATGGGGTTCAGGTCTGGAGATTGGGCTGGCCATGACAGGGTCTTGATCTAGTGGTCCTCCATCCACACATTGATTGACCTGGCTGTGTGGCATGGAGCATTGTCCTGCTGGAAAAACCAATCCTCAGAGTTGGGGAACATTGTCAGAGCAGAAGGAAGCAAGTTTTCTTCCAGGACAACCTTGTACTTGGCTTGATTCATGCGTCCTTCACAAAGACAAATCTGCCCGATTCCAGCCTTGCTGAAGCACCCCCAGATGAGTCCAATTTTGCCCAACACCTGGTCGTCTACTGGTTAGACGGATACCTGGAGAGGCCTACAAGCCACAGTGTCTCGCACCCACTGTGAAATGTGGTGGAGGATCGGTGATGATCTGGGGGTGCTTCAGCAAGGCTGGAATCGGGCAGCTTTGTCATTTTCTGCAAATAAATGCTCTAAATGACAATATTTTTATTTGGAATTTGGGAGAAATGTTGTCAGTAGTTTATAGAATAAAACAAAAATGTTCATTTTACCCAAACACATACCTATAAATAGTAAAACCAGAGAAACTGATAATTTTGCAGTGGTCTCTTAACTTTTTCCAGAGCTGTATATATATATATAGGGGCGGGACACTCTGCCACATACTGGTACTGGCATGCTGCACTATTTGCTAAAGTGTTTGGTACTGGTACTGTTACTGGTACTGGTCCTGGAAGCCGTAAAATTGCTGGCAACTAGTTTAAACTTTAAAGCCATTCAGCTACTGGCACAGATGGCCTCTCTTCTACAATGCTCAGATGCCCTGCTCAAACCACTGCTGCACATCTTTCTTTGCTGTTTAATGTGTCCCTCAGTCAGGGAGTGGTTCCTCCGTAGTGGAGACACTCATGGGTCACTCCGATTCACTAAGGAGCTGACTGGATTCTAATTATAGGCCAGTAAGGTTCTGGGGAAGATTGTGTATAGTTCTTGTGAAAATGACCTTTCCTTTAACCAGACTGCACAGTTTGGCTTTTGAACTAATTCAGAAACAAACGATTTTAACTTTTAACATTTCTTTGTCCTTGCTATAAAAATGTGAATCCCGGTTATGGTACAGCTGCTATTGTTTTTGACCTCTCCAGAGCCTTAGACACAGTTCCACATAAAGCTGGCATTTTGGGCTGGTTGTCTTCTTACCTCATGGGGCGTTGGCAAAGCGTTGCTGTCCAGGGACAACTTTCTTCAAAGCTACCAGTAATAGCTGCCATTCCTCAAGGGTCTGTTTTGGGCCCTTTTTTGTTTAATTTGTATGTTAATGACTTAGCAACTATTAATTGTTCAGAATATACCAGAATTATTATGTTTGCAGATGACACTACGTTATATAAAACAATTATAGCTCCAGAAACAGACTAAATAGGTTTTTAACATGTTTGCAGTTTATTTTTCGCTCCTTTAGAGGCCCCTCCAAATGTTGTTGTACATCTTTATAAGAGTTTGGTAAGACCTTGTGACCAGGATGGCTTTGTGGTGACGTCAGACCAGCAAGCAGACAGACACAGTACTACCAGTGAAGCGCTGGTGCACGTATTTATTATAAAAGAAACAGTTTGAACATTAAACAAAACACTTTTCCAAGGTAAACGGCATGGTGGCCAAAACAGACAGACAAAACAAACACTGAACAAACACTAAATAAAACAAGTATCGTGCTGGTGTAAAGCCAGCACAACTATCAATTGTTATATTTCTCTATAAACTCACATCTCACTTTCTCGTTCCACCTCTGAACACCCAACCCTGATGAATGGCTGATCGCTCTTTTATACAGATGTGCCTGAGTTTGAATGCTTGGTAATCATTCACCTGTGCACAAATACATACATTTTAAACACTAATAAAACCACACCCTGTGCAGCAATACATACATACATTTAAATTATAAAACAACAACAGACAATATAAAATAAACAAAGTACACGCAGGGGCCAGGGTACCCTGTCACAGACCTATTGCAGAGGACACTGTTTTGTGTGGGATCTATTTATAAAATACAATAGCGAGAAGCTTGAGTCTGTGCTACAATGTGCTTGTAGGGCTGTACTGAGTGACTGGAATTGGAATTGTACTCATGGCAACCTTCTTAGTCGCTCCTCTCTTAAACCACTAAGTGGCAGAAGGTCCTGTTTTACTCTTGCTCATTCCCTGTGTTCTACCTCTATGTCAGTCTCTGCTCCTTGTGAAAGACTTGAGTTGAGAGGTATACACACAGCTGCTGTGACCATCATTCCTTATCTCTTCGTTTTTAATATATATATATACTGTATATATATATATATATATATATATATATGTATTTGTATGTACATGCGTATGTGTATGTATGCATGTGTGTGTGTGTGTGTGTGTATATACAGACGTGCTCAAATTTGTTGGTACCCCTCCACAAAAAACAAAGAATGCCCAATTTTCTCTGAAATAACTTGAAACTGACAAAAGTAATTGGCATCCACCATTGTTTATTCCATATTTAATAGAAATCAGACTTTGCTTTTGATTTTTTATTCAACATAATATTGTAAATAAGAAAACAAATGAAAATGGCATGGACAAAAATGATGGGACCGCTAACCTAATATTTTGTTGCACAACCTTTAGAGGCAATCACTGCAATCAAACGTTTTCTGTAGCTCTCAATGAGACTTCTGCACCTGTTAACAGGTAGTTTGGCCCACTCTTCCTGAGCAAACTGCTCCAGCTGTCTCAGGTTTGATGGGTGCCTTCTCCAGACTGCAAGTTTCAGCTCTATCCATAGATGTTAAATAGGATTCAGATCAGGACTCATAGAAGGCCACTTCAGAATAGTCCAATGTTTTGTTCTTATCCATTCTTGGGTGCTTTTAGCTGTGTGTTTTGGGTCATTATCCTGTTGGAGGACCCATGACCTGCGACTGAGACAGAGCTTTCTGACACTGGGCAGTACGTTTCGCTCCAGAATGCCTTGATAGTCTTGAGATTTCATTGTGCCCTGCACAGATTCAAGGCACCCTGTGCCAGGCGCAGCAAAGCAGCCCCAAAACATAACCGAGCCTCCTCCATGTTTCACTGTAGGTATGGTGTTCTTTTCTTTGAAAGCTTCATTTTTTCGTCTGTGAACATAGAGCTGATGTGACTTGCCAAAAAGCTCCAGTTTTGACTCATCTGTCCAAATGACATTCTCCCAGAAGGATTGTGGCTTGTCAATATGCATTTTAGCAAATTCCAGTCTGGCTTTTTTATGTTTTTCTGTCAAAAGTGGAGTCCTCCTGGGTCTTCTTCCATGGAGCCCACTTTCGCTCAAAAAGCGACAGATGGTGCGATCAGAAACTGACGTACCTTCACCTTGGAGTTCAGCTTGTATCTCTTTGGCAGTTATCCTTGGTTCTTTTTCTACCATTCGCACTATCCTTCTGTTCAATCTGGGGTCGATTTTCCTCTTGTGGCCACGCCCAGGGAGGTTGGCTACAGTTCCATGGACCTTAAACTTCTTAATAATATTTGCAACTGTTATCACAGGAACATCAAGCTGCTTGGAGATGGTCTTGTAGCCTTTACCTTTACCATGCTTGTCTATTATTTTCTTTCTGATCTCCTCAGACAACTCTCTCCTTTCCTTTCTCTGGTCCATGTTCAGTGTGGTGCACACAATGATACCAAACAGCACAGTGACTACTTTTCACCATTTAAATAGGCTGAATGACTGATTACAAGATTGGAGACATGTGTGATACTAATTAAAGAAACTAATTAGTTTGAAATATCACTATAATCCAATTATTTATTATCTTTTCTAAGGGGTACCAACAAATGTGTCCAGGCCATTTTAGAATATCTTTGTAGAATAAGCAATAATTCATCTGTTTTCACAGCTTCTTTTCTTTATTCTATGACATACCAAAGGCATGCAAGTATACATGATAAAATAGCATTTAATTTCATCACTTTTCAGGAGGAATGAAGCATTATTTCAATGAGCTGTAAGGGTACCAACAAATCTGAGCACGTCTGTATATATATATATATATATATATATATATATATATATATATATATATATATATATATATATATTGTA
The DNA here is from genome assembly GCF_902713425.1 of Acipenser ruthenus. NCBI lineage: Eukaryota > Metazoa > Chordata > Actinopteri > Acipenseriformes > Acipenseridae > Acipenser > Acipenser ruthenus. Next base: position 2,451,321 of record NC_081248.1, on the reverse strand, counting down.
ATAGAATCGCCCTCACCGCGGTTCGTTGCCCCTTTAAAAACATTGACCCAACACACAAATGGATTTTTGAAAGCGCGGTTGCGCTATTTTTAATGAAACACAAAAACAAAATAAACAAAACAGACACCTAGCTCTTAGTGCTGCACTATTGAGATGTATCTGTACCGGCCCTGCCTGTGTCCCAGTACCTACAGATTTATGGCTACACCACTGTTGACTAGTGGAATAGCAAAGCGCCAGTCAGGCTCAGACACTTGTATCGACAAACCACACTCTTCAGGTTCAAACAGCAGCAGCAGCAGCACAGTCATGTTTCTGTGTTTCTGGACAGATTCAGAGAGCTAGAGGACAGAGTGTCCCTTCTCTATAGATAGACACACGAAACCACATAATTGAAACGTGAAGTTCAATTTATTAATAATAATAATAATTACTGTTCCTAATTGGTTACTAAATCAGGAGGTTTTAATTGGGACACAGCGGGGGGAGGGAGAGGAGGGAGAATAGAGAATAATAGAGGGAGAGGGAGATGGAGAGAGTGGGTGGAGGGAAGAGAAGGTAAGAAAGGGGGAATGAGAGGAGGGAAGGATAGTGAGGGAGGAATGAGGGGGTGCAGGGGAAGGAGAGATGGAGAAAGGGAAAAGGGGGAGGGGAGAGAGAGTGATGGGAGGGAGAGAGGGAGGAGAGGTTAAATAAGAGGGTGGAGAGAGAAGGGATGGAGAGAGAGAGAGAGGGAGAGTGTGAGAGAGAGAGAGAGAGGGAGAGTGTGAGAGAGAAAATTAAAGTCACATAATAGGGGGAGAGGGGAGGAGAGGGGAGGGAGATGGAGTGAGGGGGAAAATTAGAGAAAAGTAGAAAGTTTACCATGGTATTTTTGCAGTCCATGTTATTTACCAAGGTTTGTTTTTTAATATGTTTTATCATGCACCTCTGTGCTTTACAATGCTTGCCTATTCTTTACCATGCTTTCACTGTGCTTTATTACACTGTGCTGTGCTTTCACTGTGCTTTATCACACTGTGCTGTGCTTTCACTGTGCTTTATCACACTGTGCTGTGCTTTCACTGTGCTTTATTACACTGTGATGTGCTTTCACTGTATCACACTGTGCTGTGCTTTCACTGTGCTTTATTACACTGTGCTGTGCTTTCACTGTGCTTTATTACACTGTGCTGTGCTTTCACTGTGCTTTATCACACTGTGCTGTGCTTTCACTGTGCTTTATTACACTGTGCTGTGCTTTCACTGTGCTTTATTACACTGCTGTGCTTTCACTGTGCTTTATCACACTGTGCTGTGCTTTCACTGTGCTTTATCACACTGTGCTGTGCTTTCACTGTGCTTTATTACACTGTGCTGTGCTTTCACTGTGCTTTATTACACTGTGCTGTGCTTTCACTGTGCTTTATTACACTGTGCTGTGCTTTCACTGTGCTTTATCACACTGTGCTGTGCTTTCACTGTGCTTTATCACTGTGCTGTGCTTTCACTGTGCTTTATTACACTGTGCTGTGCTTTCACTGTGCTTTATTACACTGCTGTGCTTTCACTGTGCTTTATCACACTGTGCTGTGCTTTCACTGTGCTTTATTACACTGTGCTGTGCTTTCACTGTGCTTTATCACACTGTGCTGTGCTTTCACTGTGCTTTATTACACTGTGCTGTGCTTTCACTGTGCTTTATCACACTGTGCTGTGCTTTCACTGTGCTTTATTACACTGTGCTGTGCTTTCACTGTGCTTTATCACACTGTGCTGTGCTTTCACTGTGCTTTATTACACTGTGCTGTGCTTTCACTGTGCTTTATTACACTGCTGTGCTTTCACTGTGCTTTATCACACTGTGCTGTGCTTTCACTGTGCTTTATCACACTGTGCTGTGCTTTCACTGTGCTTTATCACACTGTGCTGTGCTTTCACTGTGCTTTATCACACTGTGCTGTGCTTTCACTGTGCTTTATCACACTGTGCTGTGCTTTCACTGTGCTTTATCACACTGTGCTGTGCTTTCACTGTGCTTTATCACACTGTGCTGTGCTTTCACTGTGCTTTATTACACTGTGCTTTATTACACTGTGATGTGCTTTCACTGTGCTTTATTACACTGTGCTTTGCTTTCACTGTGCTTTATTACACTGTGCTTTATTACACTGTGATGTGCTTTCACTGTGCTTTATTACACTGTGCTGTGCTTTCACTGTGCTTTATTACACTGTGCTTTATTACACTGTGATGTGCTTTCACTGTGCTTTATCACACTGTGCTGTGCTTTCACTGTGCTTTATTACACTGTGCTGTGCTTTCACTGTGCTTTATTACACTGTGATGTGCTTTCACTGTGCTTTATCACACTGTGCTGTGCTTTCACTGTGCTTTATTACACTGTGCTGTGCTTTCACTGTGCTTTATCACACTGTGCTGTGCTTTCACTGTGCTTTATTACACTGTGATGTGCTTTCACTGTGCTTTATCACACTGTGCTGTGCTTTCACTGTGCTTTATCACACTGTGCTGTGCTTTCACTGTGCTTTATTACACTGTGCTGTGCTTTCACTGTGCTTTATTACACTGTGCTGTGCTTTCACTGTGCTTTATTACACTGTGCTGTGCTTTCACTGTGCTTTATCAAACTGTGATGTGCTTTCACTGTGGGATTTTATAAGCGGTTTCTCGCACACATGCCGATTTTTCTGGTGAAAAATCTAGAAAGGAAAAATAGGTTAGCATTGACTCCTCCCTCCCTGCCTCCCTCCCTCTCTCCTTCCCTCTCACTGTTTCAGGCTATTTTTCATCTCTCGACCCCTCCCTCGCTCCCTGGTATCCAAATCTTAGTTTCTTGTATCATTGCCCAGACTCTTCGGTTTCTCTCGCTGTCTGCGGCTCGGAATTGAACCAGCGCGGACTCTACAGTGTATCACGTTGCGTCTTACAAACCCGCTACTGGATTAAGTCAGAATTTATTTATTTTTTTCACTGCATGTATTGACGAAGACTTTTTCACCAGACATCCCACTGTCTGATCTGAATCTGTTTCGACTGCACGAACACCGCCGCAACCGAGAGGGAGAACAAGAGTCTACATACAGCCAAAATGATGTAGCCGTGTTCAGACAACACAATCTCATGAACCTGTTGGAAAGACACATTACCGGTGCGCTCCTCTCTCTCTCTCTCTCTCTCTCTCTCTCTCTCTCTCTCTCTCTCTCTCTCTCTCTCTCTCTCTCTCTCTCTCTCTCTCTTAATTGCAGATTTGTTTTTCATATTACTTGGTTTAAGGTAGAAATTAACCATTTTTTGTTTGATAAAATCTGTTAAAGCTGGATTTTGATTATCGTTAGAGCCGTATTACTTTTCAGTATAAGCTTATTAGAAAATACACGTAATATACATTTGCTAACTAGGTACGTAATTTGATCTGTCGTTTTAACTGATTATATAGGAGGGACTGTAATATTTAGCAGCTTGAAAAAAGCTAATTAATACATTCGTTTGTAGTTAAAAATCGAACTTTTTTCCCTTTACATTGTTCTAAATTATCTTCTGTCTTCTAAATAGTTACAACTACGTGCAGGATTGTAACTATTTTAAAGCGTTTTGAAGCTGAACAGCACATCTATATCTTGCCTATGATTAGGTTACTCGCGTACAGCCTTGTTAATAGTATTCTGGAATACAAGTTACATCATATTTAAAAATATATATACTATGCTACATCTATAGTATGATAGTACAGTAACATATATCCGTGTTACTGTAACGTTCTAGTTTAAGAAAACGATATTTCGAATTTATATTCATCTTTATTAAAAGCAGATATCGATGGTTTACATATATATGCAAGATTTACAATCATACATTCAAAAGTTAATGTTCAGTTATTAATTCTAGATGATCAATATTATTAATATTACTATTACTCTTCTACTTCTTCTTCATTATTATTATTTATATTATAGTAATTGCTGTTGGTCTTGTAAGTGAAAGGATCTCGTTGCTAAATTAAACCACTTTTGCTACCTGCAGACTTCCTGTAATATACCGGTGTGGTTAATTCGAATGACCTCCGAGCGATCGAGGGGACTGCACGGCTGACACTGCTGGTATTATACAGGTGGCTGTTGGTGTAGGTACTGAGTGGACACTGCTGGTATTATACAGGTGGATGTTGGTGTATGTACTGAGTGGACACTGCTGGTATTATACAGGTGGCTGTTGGTGTAGGTACTGAGTGGACACTGCTGGTATTATACAGACGGCTGTTGGTGTAGGTACTGAGTGGACACTGCTGGTATTATACAGGTGGCTGTTGGTGTAGGTACTGAGTGGACACTGCTGGTATTATACAGGTGGATGTTGGTGTAGGTACTGAGTGGACACTGCTGGTATTATACAGGTGGATGTTGGTGTAGGTACTGAGTAGACACTGCTGGTATTATACAGGTGGATGTTGGTGTAGGTACTGAGTAGACACTGCTGGTATTATACAGGTGGATGTTGGTGTAGGTACTGAGTGAACACTGCTGGTATTATACAGGTGGATGTTGGTGTAGGTACTGAGTGGACACTGCTGGTATTATACAGGTGGATGTTGGTGTAGGTACTGAGTGGACACTGCTGGTATTATACAGGTGGATGTTGGTGTAGGTACTGAGTGGACACTGCTGGTATTATACAGGTGGCTGTTGGTATAGGTACTGAGTGAACACTGCTGGTATTATACAGGTGGCTGTTGGTGTAGGTACTGAGTAGACACTGCTGGTATTATACAGGTGGCTGTTGGTGTAGGTACTGAGTGGACACTGCTGGTATTATACAGACGGCTGTTGGTGTAGGTACTGAGTGGACACTGCTGGTATTATACAGACGGCTGTTGGTGTAGGTACTGAGTGAACACTGCTGCTTTACTATCGGGCTGCTTCTAAGAGATACAATGACACACTATGTTTCTGAATGTTTGAAAAAAGTAAAGCCATCTTTAGCACTAAGTGTTTGAGTCCTTGTCAGTGTAGGAGAGCACCTGTTCTGGGGACTTTTTTGACCTGAAAAAATAAACAAGGACCAGGGGTCACAAATGGAGATTAGATAAAGGGGAATTCAGAACAGAAAATAGGAGGCACTTTTTTACACAAAGAATTGTGAGGGTCTGGAACCAACTCCCCAGTAATGTTGTTGAAGCTGACACCCTGGGATCCTTCAAGAAGCTGCTTGATGAGATTCTGGGATCCATAAGCTACTAACAACCAAACGAGCAAGATGGGCCGCATGGGGCCTCCTCTCATTTGTAAACGTTCTTATGTTCTTATGTTCTTATGTTCTGCAGTTGACTCTACTATATGAGTACTGGCAGAAGGCACAGGTGTCGGTAAGAAAGGGGAACAAGACTGAAAGGCTAAAATCTGCACAAGAACACAGAAATTGGACTATGGAACAATGGTCAAAGGTGCTTTGGACTGTTGATGGATGGACAACGACACCTGTGCCTTCTGCCAATTCTGTTGTCAATTCAACGCTTGTCATCTTTCTATTCCTTAAGGATATTATCTTCAAGTATTGCTTATCCTTGTTAGACAGCTTTTCGGGTCTTCCAGTCCTGGGTTTGTCAATTACAGATGATGTTTCTCTATGCTTGTTGATTTTGCTTTGGATACCACTTCTTGAAAATCAAGTGATGCGAGCTATTTCACTCACAATGTTTTTCCTTCTTTATGCAAGTCAAGGTTGTTATAATAGTAGAAAACACTAGAGGAGGCTTTGAGTAAATTGTTGATGCTCATAATGCATCAGAGTAGAAAAATGCAACATGTCTAAGACCTTTGCACAGCAGTATATATATATATATATATATATATATATATATATATATATATATATATATATATATATACATTTTGAGTTTCTATTATAAAGTTAAATGTCGTTTATTCTGACTGCATGCGGTATAACTCAACCGGTTTCAGCCAACTCAAATCTTTAGCCTTGCTTTAATTCTAGCATAGTATCATTGTTACTGTTATTATTGCATGTGTATACTGTGTTTATTATCTGGTTAGGATAAACCCTTTCATTGTATTTTGAACATTTTGGAAGTTGCCCAAGATACTGTCGGTACCTCAAAACCATCCATGTTAACTCCTAACTGAGGGATAGTGAACAGACTATATATTTCAATTGGGATTGCTAGCACAGCTACAGACCTGTATGATATACTGGTTATATTATCAATTGGGATTGCTAGCATAGCTACAGACCTGTATGATATACTGGTTATATTCTCAATTGGGATTGCTAGCATAGCTACAGACCTGTATGATATACTGGTTATATTCTCAATTGGGATTGCTAGCACAGCTACAGACCTGTATGGTATACTGGTTATATTCTCAATTGGGATTGCTAGCACAGCTACAGACCTGTATGATATACTGGTTATATTCTCAATTGGGATTGCTAGCACAGCTACAGACCTGTATGGTATACTGGTTATATTCTCAATTATTCACAGAAGAGGTTTGTAAAGCGGAGTGGATTGAAGCATCACCATGGACAAGCTGTCAAGCCTGCCTGCCTCTGCAGCCTCGGTCTCCAGTTTGACGGCACCCGGCAGCCTGAACCCGGGCGTGGGGGCCAACGTGTTCCAGCGCCGGGGGGCTCTGAAGCAGAAGAACGTGATGGAGGTGAAGAACCACCAGTTCATCCCTCGCTTCTTCAAGCAGCCCACTTTCTGCAGCCACTGCACTGACTTTATATGGTGAGTGCTTGCTATGCGCAAACGTGTAAAAAATAAATAAACACAAAATGAATACAGTGAACAGTTTGTCCCCTTCTAGGGTGTTCATCCCGGTTTTGAGGAAGGTGTCCCGGGAATTCAATATGCCTTCCCGGGACACTAAAAGGTGACGATTTTTAATCTTATCCCGTTTTTAATCTTATGTTTCATCATCCAGGTACAGCAACTGCAAAGCTGATCCACCTTGAGAACATTTTGGACAAGGACTACACTGAACTACATTTTTTATATTACATGTTGAATCAATACAATTGAACTAAACAACAACCTTGGTTCATTTAATATTATATAATTTGCAACTTCAATTCAGAGAACCCATCAATGAATGGAGTGTATACACAATCATATGTTTACCTGAGTCGGGTCAGCACCCCACTCTATATGCAGTTCACAGGTCTGCGTACAGCACTCTTACAGAGTTTACCTGAGTCGGGTCAGCACCCCACTCTATATGCAGTTCACAGGTCTGTGTACAGCACTCTTACAGAGTTTACCTGAGTCGGGTCAGCACCCCACTCTATATGCAGTTCACAGGTCTGCGTACAGCACTCTTACAGAGTTTACCTGAGTCGGATCAGCACCCCACTCTATATGCAGTTCACAGGTCTGCGTACAGCACTCTTACAGAGTTTACCTGAGTCGGGTCAGCACCCCACTCTATATGCAGTTCACAGGTCTGCGTACAGCACTCTTACAGAGTTTACCTGAGTCGGATCAGCACCCCACTCTATATGCAGTTCACAGGTCTGCGTACAGCACTCTTACAGAGTTTACCTGAGTCGGGTCAGCACCCCACTCTATATGCAGTTCACAGGTCTGTGTACAGCGTATGTTAGCGCAAACATGGATTTTCATGTTATATCTGCTACTACACTGAGTTAAAGAAAGTTCCCACTTTCCATGCCTTACTCACAGGAAATTAGTACTATTATTATTATTTATTTCTTAGCAGACACCCTTACCCAGGGTGATTTTACATTTGTATATAAAAAATACATAACAAGAATTACAGTACAATTAAGATCAAGATACAAAATACAATGAATTTAGTCCTAATAAGAGCAAATACAAAACACAGTACGATCTGATATAGGGGCAGTTGAAGAGCAGGTAACAGTGTTGATAGTTACATCAGGGTTATGTAGGAACAATTCAGTAATTGATAATTTAATGTTTATCTGGGTTGATTAGTTCTCTTATTAATAATATTTAATTGACGTGTTATAAAGATCGAGGATTTACTATGAACACACATTCACGCGCAGACACAAGGAATGTTTAATCAGTAGTAGTATTTTATTAAGTACACAAATAATAAACAGAAATCAGAAAAGTCAGAAAGTAAAGTCCTAGTCTCTAAGGACAAAACACAATTCAAAAACTCTCACTGCCTTAACTTGACTAGCAGGAAATTAAAAGCGCCTGTCTCCTCACACACCAGCCGCACACGAGCAAGCAAGCAGGCTGTGACGTAGTAGCTTGCTCACACACACACCCACACGCCCACATCCAAGCACACAGCCTCAACTGAGATGATGCAGATAATCTTAGAATATATCACATTAAGCTTATTAATGGTATATAGATTAAGTCTAGGGCAAGTTTACTTTTAAAGAAATTCTTCATACAACAATATGAGGTAGATTACTTATAGTTACTTCATCAAGTTTCATAAAAGTTATTTCACACTCAAAGTGTGCAAACTAAATAATTAACAGTTCAATTCTATGTGAATGTGTTACACTTAATTAATTTAGTTCCATAAAAGGAAAATGCAACTGGAATTATACTCAACAGTTCCTTGAAGCTTAGACTTTTGGTCCGCTGTTTTGGAAACTCAATCTGTTGAAGTGTCCAGTACAAAAACTCTCCTTTCAGCAACAAAGTCTTCAATCCCACGTTGGATCAAACTCGGCAACAAAGCTTTCAATTCTCAATACAATCAACAAACAGCTGCAACAAAGTCTTCAGTCCTCGGTATAGGATCCACAGCAGCGCCCGTCCGCTCTGTCCTCTTCGCTGAATCTTTTAGCTACGCAGGTAGCAGGGCACAGTTTCTTTTGGATACTGTGGTTTTAGGTGACAGCAGACCCAGACTGGTTTGTCTGATAACAGTCTCTGTAAGTTTTACGGCATTCCTCCAGCCAGGCCTCCGTCTCGTTGCTTGTGGTCGTTGACTCGCTTGCAGCTTGCTTCCTCTTCTTGGGTCCGTTTTCAGGCAGAGTCCCGTCTTGGTTCCGTTTCTAGGCAGAGTCCTGGAGTTGCAGCTTTGCTTAGTAGAATGACAGCACCTTATTTAGCATTCGATGTGGAATGCAAAATGTTTAGTTTTGCTTGGATATTTATAGTCTTTCTCACTCTGCTAACTAGCCACTTTCATGAGATAATTTGTGTATCTTGCCTTTTTTAAAACTCCCAGTCCTTTGGTGTTTTAATGTCCTTTTCCACTGGGACATCGCTAGGTTATGTTTTTTCGTTGCATCAAAATGATTGTTGTTGCACGTGTGAATTATCTGGACGGAATTCAACTGTCCGCTCAGCCTAATCCAGTCCAGGCGCCGGTCCTCTAATCAGTAGGTCACATAGTTCAGTATGTCTGTCAGAAACCAAGGGACCCCCTTCTCAAGACACAGCAGTGTGGCCTGTTTCTCAAGACACACAGTTTCATTAATGAATCCAGTTACATTTCTAATACACGGTCATGTATCATCATATTCAGGGAATATGTCCTACAGTTAGATATGAGTGCAGGTGAAATACAAAATACTGCAGATTGGGTTAACTGCAGGATTAAATATAGTAAACTATGGAGCATATAAGTGCAAGTTAAAGTGTATTAAAGTCAGAGTGCTATATTGTCCAGAAGGGAACCTGAGTTTTACAGGTGTTGTCTGAAGAGGTGGGTCTTGAGGAGGTGCTGGAAGGTGGTCAGGGACTGGGCAGTCCTGACATCTGTAGGAAGGTCATTCCACCACTGCGGGGCGAGGGTGGAGAAGGAGCGGGCTCTGGAGGCAGGGGAGCGTAGAGGAGGTACAGCCAGCCTTCTAGTGCAGAAGGAGCGGAGAGGTCGGGTGGGGGTGTAGGGAGAGTCGAGGGTCTAGAAGTCTATTACACTCGCACTTCCTAGGTCAGCAGGGTCTTCCAGGTCACTGGCTGGCTGTGTGTCAGTCAATAGGTGAAGCAACAGCTGATTGGTTAATGAAAGAAGCCATGGACGGGGTGCAGTTTCACCCTCCAGGTGACCAAGGAAGTGCAGCGTGATCTGAAAGCATGGCTTGTGCAAACAGAGATTTCTTTACCCTGGTGTAGCAGCAGATACCATGTATTAATACAGCACATTTGAGTCATATATGGCGAATGTATTTAGCTACAATAACTTTAAATGAACAATATAGTATTCATTTGTTACAAGAAATTCTTTATCCATTCAGTAGTTGAGGCCACCCCTCTATTGAGAGCACACTGTGCTGATCCCCTGACTGGCCTGTGTAGCACGTTTTCTGTGTCATTTATTAATGCGTGTCTCATTTCAAACAGGGGGATCGGAAAGCAAGGGTTCCAGTGCCAAGGTGAGATTCTAGAATTCTATGAATATAGTGCAGGTGTGTGTCTGTGTGGCTGTCTTAAAGAAAGAACACGGGTGAAGGAAAGAAAAAAATAACAAAATATGATCAATAGAAATAATTGAGTAAAAAAAGAATGAAATAATTAAATAAATAGAGAAAGAAAGAGAATGAGAGAAAGAGATCGAGAGAAAGTTGTAAAGGTGTTTGCCAATACAATTAAAACAACTTCAATATTAAATATAACATGAGCACCTTTCAAATAGGAAAACAAGAGATCTGGAAAATCCTGGCAGTGCAGATTAGGTAGGAGCGACGGGTCATTAAGTCTCAGGGTATCCAGTGTTATCCTGCTTCCAAAGAACTCCCCGCTGGTGAGGAGCCCCCCTGCGGAGGGGATGTAGTGCAGACTGTCGTACGCATGCGTCACGAATCACACATTTCAACATGTATCTGGAGAGCCGCTGATCCCATTGGCATGACACTGGCTATTAACATTATTTAGCAGAAGTTATTGAGAGTATCATATTATGGGGATTTAGGGGGTGTCGGTCTGTCTGCACATCTGTCCCACTTTCCCATCTTGAGAACACAAGAAGTTATTCCACACACTGTAAATCATTTTAATAGACTTTACCAGGACACCTCATTCTCTTACCTAACGAAGGTCTTCAACACCTCTTATCCAATTCCCATTAAACAATTCATTGCCATTTCTTATTCTACATTGCTTTCACTGTGCTTTATTACAATGTGCTGTGCTTTTACTGTGGGACACTCTTATAAGGGTTAGTTTACCATGGTTTGTTTTTTTAAATTGTTTTACCATACCTCTCTGTGCTTTTCTTCTCACTGATAGCTCCGGTTTTGAATGGGGATGGATGTCCCTGACAGGCTGCTTGTGTTTTTGCTTGGCTGCAGTGTCAGGGTTGGATCAGAGCAGGGGGGGGGGGGGGGAGGAAGGGGAGGCGAGGGGGAGGGGAAGAGGGGGTTGCCGACAGCACTGGTTGCTCGTTCCAGGTTGCCGGGAGACATAGGTTGCCATGGGAATGCCTCATATGTTATTTTTAGCCAGAGAGGAAAGAGAAAAAGAAGGAGAGAAAGAAAGCTAGGCCAGTCGAGGGGATGAAAGTGAGAATAGGACATTACATATTATTATTATTATTATTATTATTATTATTATTATTATTATTATTATTATTATTATTATTATTATTATAACAAGCCTTTCTCTCTCCCCCTCTCCTTTCTCCTCTTTCTCCTCTGTCCCCTCTCTCCTCTCTCTCCCCTCTCCTTTCTCTCCTCTATCCCCTCTCTCTTCTCTCTCCCCTCTCCTTTCTACTCTCTCCTTTCCTCTATCCCCTCTCACCTCTCTCTCCTCTCTCCTCTCTTTTTTCTCTCCTCTATCCCCTCTCTCCTTTCTATCCTCTATCTCCTCTCTCCTCTCCTCTCTCCTTTCTCCTCTATCCCCTCTCTACTTTCTCTCCTCTATCTCCTCTCTCCTCTCTTTCTGCTCTCCTCTCTTCTATCCCCTCTCCTTATTCCCCTCTCTCCTTTCTCTCCTCTGTCCCCTCTCTCCTCTCTCCTCTCTCCTTTCTCTCCTCTAACCCCTCTCCTCTCTCCTCTCTCCCCTTTCTCCCTGTCTCCTCCCTCTCCTTTCTCTCCTCTATCCTCTATCTCCTCTCTCCCCTCTCTCCTATTTCTCCTCTCTCTATTCTATCCCCTCTCTCCTCACCCCCTCTCTCCTTCCTCTCCTCTCTCTCTCCTCTCTCCTCACTCCCCTCTCTTTTCTCTATCCCCTCTCTCCTCTCTCCTCTTTCTCCTCTACACTCTCCTCTCTCCTCTATCCCCTCTCTCCTTTCTCTCCTCTATCTTCCCTCTCTCCTCACTCCCCTCTCCTTTCTCTTCTCAATCCCCTCTCTACTTTCTTTCCTCTATCTCCTCTCTCCTCTCTTTCTGCTCTCCTCTCTTCTATCCCCTCTCTCCTCACTCCCCTCTCTCCTTTCTCTCCTCTGTCCCCTCTCTCCAATCTCTCCTCTCTCCTTTCTCTCCTCTAACCCCTCTCCTCTCTTCTCTCTCCCCTTTCTCCCTGTCTCCTCCCTCTCCTTTCTCTCCTTATCCTCTCTCTCCTCTATCTCCTCTCTCCCCTCTCTCCTCTTTCTCCTCTCTCTATTCTATCCCCTCTCTCCTCACCCCCTCTCTCCTTTCTCTCCTCTATCTCTCCTCTCTCCTCACTCCCCTCTCCTCTCTCTTCTCTATCCCCTCTCTCCTTTCTCTCCTCTATCTTCCCTCTCTCCTCACTCCCCTCTCCTTTCTCTTCTCAATCCCCTCTCTACTTTCTCTCCTCTATCTCCTCTCTCCTCTCTTTCTGCTCTCCTCTCTTCTATCCCCTCTCTCCTCACTCCCCTCTCTCCTTTCTCTCCTCTGTCCCCTCTCTCCAATCTCTCCTCTCTCCTTTCTCTCCTCTAACCCCTCTCCTCTCTTCTCTCTCCCCTTTCTCCCTGTCTCCTCCCTCTCCTTTCTCTCCTTATCCTCTCTCTCCTCTATCTCCTCTCTCCCCTCTCTCCTCTTTCTCCTCTCTCTATTCTATCCCCTCTCTCCTCACCCCCTCTCTCCTTTCTCTCCTCTATCTCTCCTCTCTCCTCACTCCCCTCTCCTCTCTCTTCTCTATCCCCTCTCTCCTCTCTCCTCTTTCTCCTCTCTCTACACTCTCCTCTCTCTTCTATCCCCTCTCTCCTCTCTCTACTCTCCCCCTCTCGCTCAGTCTGCAGTTTCGTGGTTCACAAGCGCTGTCATGAGTTTGTCACATTCACCTGTCCGGGAGCCCACAAGGGACCCAAACCAGAGGTCAGTATTGGAAAGGTCATGCCCCCCCCTTCCCCCATGTCCCCTCTCCCCTCTTTCACCAAGGAGAGAGAGGCAGAGAGGAGAGAGAGGTGTGAGAAACATGTGCCCAGTGTGATATGACAGCCTGCAGCCTCCTCATTGGAAGTGCAGAGCAGAGGCTTTCAATACTTCTGCTCTCTTCAAACTGCAAGTTTCATATATAAAGAAATGGTCAATATTCCTGTACATTCGCTGTATTCACTTTAGCAATGCTTGTATGATTTGTCATGTTGATAAGCCTATTTGTATTTGAATTTGAGTTGAATTGAACTGAGGGGGAATAAAGATGGAGGAGAGAGGAGAGAGAGAGCAGTATGGAAATAGGGGAGAGGGGAGAGGGGGAGGAGAGAGATGGAAGGTGACAGAAGGCAGCAGGAAAGTGGAGTAGCTGTTCTGGTTTCAGAGATGCAGTTTGTCTCTCTCTCCGGAGTGTCAGGATAGAGAGAGCGTGAGAGATTAGGAAAGGAGGTCAAGGAGAAACAGACAGAGAGAGTGGAGGGGATAGGAAAAGAGATAGGGGAAAGGATAGGGGAGAGACATTGAATCATGTTAGAGGAAAATAAAACAGAGAATTAATAGAAAATATAATTAAAAATAGAAAGCATGAAGCCCTCTCTCTTGCCTTTCTCACTCATCTCTCCTCTCTCCTCACTCCTCCTCTCTCCTCTCTCACTCCTCTCACTCCTCTCTCCCCTCTCCTCTCTCGCTCCTCTCACTCCTCTCTCCTCTCTCCTCTCTCTCTTCTCTTTCCTTTCTCTTCTCTCTGTGTCTCTGTGTTTCAGGATCTCCGCAGTAAGCACAAGTTCAAGAACCACACGTACAGCTCCCCCACGTTCTGTGATCACTGCGGCTCCCTGCTGTACGGACTGGTGCACCAGGGCATGCGCTGCTCAAGTGAGGAAACACACTGTACTATACACTGTACTGCACTGTACACCACCATACTGCACACTGCACTGTACTATACACTGTACTGCACTGTACACCACCATACTGCACACTGTACTATACACTGTACTGCACTGTACACCAGAATATTGCACACTGTACTATACACTGTACTGCACTGTACACCACAATATTGCACACTGTACTATACACTGTACTGCACTGTACGCCACCATACTGCACACTGTGCTCTATTACAGACGTGCTCAAATTTGTTGGTACCCCTCCACAAAAAACGAAGAATGCACAATTTTCTCTGAAATAACTTGAAACTGACAAAAGTAATTGGCATCCACCATTGTTTATTCCATATTTAATAGAAATCAGACTTTGCTTTTGATTTTTTATTCAACATAATATTGTAAATAATAAAACAAATGAAAATGGCATGGACAAAAATGATGGGACCGCTAACATAATATTTTGTTGCACAACCTTTAGAGGCAGTCACTGCAAACCAACGTTTTCTGTAGCTCTCAATGAGACTTCTGCACCTTTTAACAGGTAGTTTGACCCACTCTTCCTGAGCAAACTGCTCCAGCTGTCTCAGGTTTGATGGGTGCCTTCTCCAGACTGCAAGTTTCAGCTCTTTCCATAGATGTTCGATAGGATTCAGATCAGGACTCATAGAAGGCCACTTCAGAATAGTCCAATGTTTTGTTCTTATCCATTCTTGGGTGCTTTTAGTTGTGTGTTTTGGGTCATTATCCTGTTGGAGGACCCATGACCTGCAACTGAGACAGAGCTTTCTGACACTGGGCAGTACGTTTCAGTCCAGAATGCCTTGATAGTCTTGAGATTTCATTGTGCCCTGCACAGATTCAAGGCACCCTGTGCCAGGCGCAGCAAAGCAGCCCCAATACATAACCGAGCCTCCTCCATGTTTCACTGTAGGTATGGTGTTCTTTTCTTTGAAAGCTTCATTTTTTCGTCTGTGAACATAGAGCTGATGTGACTTGCCAAAAAGCTCCAGTTTTGACTCATCTGTCCAAATGACATTCTCCCAGAAGGATTGTGGCTTGTCAATATGCATTTTAGCAAATTCCAGTCTGGCTTTTTTATGTTTTTCTTTCAAAAGTGGAGTCCTCCTGGGTCTTCTTCCATGGAGCCCACTTTCGCTCAAAAAGCGACGGATGGTGCGATCAGAAACTGACGTACCTTCACCTTGGAGTTCAGTTTGTATCTCTTTGGCAGTTATCCTTGGTTCTTTCTCTGGTCCATGTTCAGTGTGGTGCACACAATGATACCAAACAGCACAGTGACTACTTTTCTCCATTTAAATAGCCTGAATGACTGATTACAAGATTGGAGACATGTGTGATACTAATTAAAGAAACTAATTAGTTTGAAATATCACTATAATCCAATTATTTATTATCTTTTCTAAGGGGTACCAACAAATGTGTCCAGGCTATTTTAGAATATCTTTGTAGAATAAGCAATAATTCATCTCTTTTCACAGCTTCTTTGCTTTATTCTATGACATACCAAAGGCATGCAAGTGTACATGATAAAATAGCTTTTAATTTCATCACTTTTCAAGAGGAATGAAGCATTATTTCAATGAGCTGTAAGGGTACCAACAAATTTGAGCACGTCTGTATACTGTACACTGTACTGTGATATACAGCACTGTACACTACTACACTGCACACTGTACTGTACAGCACCATATTGCACACTGTACTGTACTGTACACTGTACTGCAATAGACTGCACTGTAAACTACCATAATACACACTGTACTCTACTGCACTATACACTGCACTGCACTATATTGCACTGTACACTACCATACTGCCCAGTCAGCAAACTAGATTGGCCCAACGTTGGTTTATGGTTGGCTTGGTTGGCCAAGAGCCAACGTTGACCCAACAATCAGCAAACTGAATCTGCTCTCGAGCTCTGTACCGTTATAGACCCAGGGTGGTGGTGTGGGGGGGGGGGGGGGGGCACGGGGTCTCTGGGGTGGCAGACAGGGAGTATGAGGGGTGCCCGTGGGTGCCAGCAGAGAGAGAGAGAAGCGGCATGTATCGTCACTGATTGCCCCCATAGATTGAAGTGTTTCCAGGTAATTCATGTTCAAAACTCTCCTTTGTTTATGTTTAACATTTCAGGTAGGACCGTCAGAAAAGCCTTCTAACAAATGTAAATAGTGTTCATGTCTATTGTTAAATTAGTTTAAGAAACTCTTTATGTAAGATTGGAATATGCGCTAAACTCCTAGTGATGGTTAAAACTTTACACTCCATGGTTGAGCAAAGGAAGGGCGTCTATAGCACTGAGTGTTTTATTGCAAAGTGTTATTCTGGTTTAACAGTTTTAAAAGAAACAAGTATAGATTGTGTTTAAACGTTGTTCATTCATTTTAATTTCTGCGGCCCGTCTGTGTTCAGTGGCAGTGAGATGAGTGCTTCTCGGTCGATGGTGGGGGTGGGCGGGGGGGGGGGGGGGGGGGGGCGATTCATATCAAAGTTTGCCCCCCTTGTTTCTGATGTAGAAATAAAGCCAACTACAAGCTGTTAGTGAATGGAAGCCGTGTTGAACAAATACACAACAAAACAACGGTTCTTGCGGTAAAAAGAGACAACATTTAACTGAGCTACGTGTAAATATGTAAAGCATATATATATATATATATACAGTTGCAGTTAAAAGTTTACATACCCCAATTTATAATTACTAGAAATGTCTAGAAAAAAATAATTATAAGAAAAATCTTTTGTAGCAAAAGTTTTGCTTTTGTGGATGAGGAAAAAGTTACAAGAAAAACAGTTACACTGGTATGAATGCGGTATCTCCATTTTATTGTTAACTCACAAATCTATTTTTTTCCATCAGATTTTCTGATACAGTATTTTTTTTTTTTTTGAGACATTCCCCCGCCTCTAAAGATAACAAGTAGAATGCAAAACTCGTTGAGAGCATGAAAAAGAAAATTATTATTATTGTTATTCTATTATTCAAAATAATAACGTAATGTTGCATTTGCAAAAGTGTTTGTTTCTTCTAGTTTGATATGAGTACAAATGTTTTTATCTCAGAAGATGTCTCTTTGCATTCTATATCTAATGAGGAAAACAACCTGAGCTCCTTTAAACAGAAACTCTATTCATCAGAACAGGCTGTGAAGTAATCAGGCAGGCATGGCCATGTCTGCAGCAGGACAGGGCTTGTTAGTCATGGAAGTGAAATAATACTAAAAAACAAATATATGACAACGTTGGCTCAGTTTCCTAACCAACAAAAAACAACATTGCACCAACACTGGCCCGACCTATAGCACTGAATATGACGTTGGCGCAACACTGGTCCACCTGAGGATAATGACTAAATGCCAACGTTGGCCCACGTTGTAACATTGACTCACCGTCAGTTGTCAACGTAGGGCCAACCAAACTGCCGATGTAAGACCAATGTTGGCCCAACTAAAAATTGCTGGGCACACTGTACTATACTATAAACTACTGCACCGTGTACTGCACACTGTACTGTGCTATACTGCACTGTACACTGCCATACTGCACATTGTACTGCGCTATACTGCACTGTACACCACCATACTGCACACTGTACTGTGCTATACTGCACTGTACACTACCATACTGCGCTATACTGCACTGTACACTGCCATACTGCACATTGTACTGCGCTATACTGCACTGTACACTGCCATACTGCACATTGTACTGCGCTATACTGCACTGTGCACTGCCATACTGCACACTGTACTGCGCTATACTGCACTGTACACTACCATACTGCACACTGTACTGCGCTATACTGCACTGTACACTACCATACTGCACACTGTACTGCACTGTACACCACCATACTGCACACTGTACTGCATTGTACAATGTACTGCACTACACTTCACTGTCCTATACTATACACTGTACTGCACACTAAACTATACTATAATATACAGCACTATACATTGTACTGTACACTATACTAGTATATACTGTACACTGTACTATATTGAACTAGACTATACACTGCATTATACATTTATTATACCATGCACTGAACACTACACTATGCTACTATACTGAGCTGTACACTACAATACTGAACTGTACTACACTATACTATACACTGTACTACACACTATACTCTACTGTACAATACACTGTGCTGAACATTATACTATACACTGTACTACACTATAATCTATGATACTATACACAGTACTGCTCTATACTGTACTGTATTGCACTGTACTGTACTACACTATACTCCACTATGCCAAACTGTGCCGAACACTATACTCTGCTATGCTATACACTGTACTAAAAACTATACTGTGCTATAAACTGTACTGTACAATATTGAGCTGCACTATACTGCACTCTACACTACCATACTAAGCTGTATTGCACTAATATATACTATACACTATGCTAAACATTAATATACTAGAGCTTAAACACTGTACTGTACTAAAAACTGCACTATACTATACTATATTGCTCTGTACTCTACTGTACTGTACCATACGATAACATACTGTCCTGTACTTTATGTCTCCCTCTAATCATGTGGAGAGTGTATTTTATTCTATTGCACTCTTTGTATGACAGACCCACTACACAGCAACAGTGCAAGAGAATGAAACACACACTCAACATGATTAGAGGGAGACACCCAACACCTAGAAACACACAACAAACATATATGACATTTTGTACTGTATTGTACTGCACTACACTTTACTATACTGTTCTATACCATATTAATATGTTGTCCTGTACTGTGTCCCATGTTTGTTGTGTGTTCTCCCGTGTGCGCTGCGTTTGTACAGGCTGCGAAATGAACGTTCACAAGCGATGCGTGTCCAGTGTGCCAAACCTGTGTGGCCTCGATCACACAGAGAAGAGAGGAAGAATACACATCACAGTGAGGGCTGAGAGTGGAGGAGAGGAACTACATGTGACAGGTAAAAGGAAGAGGGGAGAGGAGAGAGGGGAGAGGGAGAATACACATCACTGAGGGCTGAGAGTGGACGAGAGGAACTACATGTGACAGTTAAGAGACACAAACAGAGAAGAGAGGAGAGGGAGCAGAAGGGATAGGAGAGAGGAGAGGGGGAGAGATCAGAGAGAGGAGAGGAGATAGGAGAGAGGAGAGAACAGAGGAAAGGAACTACATGTATCTCTCTCTTTCTCCCCTTAGTGGAAAATGTTTTGAATCTCACCCCTGAACCCCTGTTTGCTCCCCTCCTCTCTCTCCTCTCTCTCCCCTCTCTCCTATCTCCCTCTCCTCTCTCAGTGGGGGAAGCTCTCAATCTCATCCCTATGGATCCAAATGGACTCTCAGACCCGTATGTGAAGCTCAAGCTGGTTCCCGACCCGAAGAACCTGACCAAGAAGAAAACCAGAACCATCCGGTCCACTCTAAACCCAGCCTGGAACCAGAGCTTCACCTTGTGAGAATCCAGCTGTCTGTCTGCCTGTCTGTCTGTCTGTCTGTCTGTCTGTCTGTCTGTTTATCTATCTGTCTGCCTATCTACTGTATCTTTCTCTCTCTCCCTTTCTCTCTCCCACTCCTCCCAGTTCTCTGAACCCCTTGGACTGTCTCTCCCTCTCCCTTCCCCATTTCTACCCCCCTCTCTCCCCCATATTAACCCTCTACCTCTTTCCCTCTCTCTCTTCTCTCCTCCCCCTCCCAGTTCCCTGAAGCCTGTGGACTGGGATAAGCGTCTGTCGGTGGAGGTGTGGGACTGGGACCGCACCTCCCGGAATGACTTCATGGGGGCGCTGTCCTTCGGGGTGTCAGAGCTGCTCAAGTGGCCCGTGTGTGGGTGGTTCCGGCTGCTGAACCAGGAGGAGGGCGAGTATTACAACGTCCCCGTCACGGAGGACCTGAGTGAGGCAGAGCTGAAGCTCAGGATGCAGGTACCACTCACTGGGGCTCCGGGAGTGTCTCTGAGCCTCTGTGTGTCTCTGTGTGTGTCTCTCTGTGTGTCTCTGAGACTCTGTTTGTCTTGGTATGTAAATCTGAGTCTCTCTGTGTCTCTCAGTGTCTCTGTGTCATTGTGAAAGTTCCCTATAGTAAAACTATAGCAAAGTGTAATAAAGCACATTGAAAGTACAGTAGAGAGTCAATTATCTACTAACTAACTAACTAATTAACTGGGACCGATACTAGTTCACATAATTGATTTGTATGGATAATCAAACAGGTATTAATAACAATTACAGTACCTTTGTATAGAATAACGTTAACATACACAAGTACCTTCTGATGATATATAGCTAGTAACATGTTGTATTGTATTAAGCATACAAAATGACAAAGCTTTACAAATCATTAAATTAATGCAATTCAGTAAAACTTTAACACTTACAGTTAAGGTAATGAAATTCTGGAATTAAACGTACCATATACCAAACTTTGAAAATCATCAAAGAATGCAATTCAGTACAACTTTGACACATTACAGAACTTTAGGAATCATTAAACTTCAAAAATTCAGTAAAATGTTTCAATACTTTGATACTTGCTGTTAAGACATTGTAATTGAAATGAATAAAATAAAAGTTCTTTGCTGCTCAATAACATAAACAGGATCTCCAGCCTTTACTGCTGAAATAGAAGAAAAATCAAGAACCAGGTGACTGTTTTAATGTGTTGCTTAACTGCAACAATTCAAAGCACACGAAGCTCCAGCTAATGTTCTGGTGTCTGAATGATTCTGTAACTTTCATTGGACTCAGTCTGCTGGTGCTTTATTTGGCAGCTAAATCTCATAGCTGTTTTAGCAGCAGAAGCATGTGATTCATCACGTGATTACAGGTGCGTTCGGTTAGACAGTACAGCTCATCAAAGATTGGATGATTGACTCTCTACTGTATTGTAAAACATAGGCAATTATTGTAAAGCATATTAAAAAAAAAACTATGGTAAACTAACCCTTATAAAAGGTTCCCATAATACAAACACAGCAACGTGTAATACACTGTGGAAACACAGGGGAGCATTGTAAGGACAGAGAGGCATGGAAAAACATATTTAACCCTTATAACAGTATCCCACAGTAAAAGTCTGTATGTCTCTATGTGTCTCTCTGGGTGTCTCTGTCTCTGTACATGTCTCTGTGTCTCTAGGTCTCTGTTATTCAGTGAGCCAGTGCTAGTGGCTCCATTTTGGATCTTGTCTGGAGTCAGTCTCCTCTTTTAAGTATAGGGAATATGGAGCCAAGATGACCAACACAGGGACTCAGTTGCATAACCATCCACGCTCTCAACATTGGCTTGTTATGCCTTTTGCATTAGGAGTTCTTTTCTGCATTAGCTGTTTTGTCTGGTTTAAACAGCAGGTGGCAGCATGGCATCACTACTTGACAAAATGTTGTCCTGTTTGCAGAATACATTTCTGTTTTAATCATTCTTTCTTGAGCTCTAGCAGAGCTTGAAGATGTCATTTCTGACCTCCTAAACTACTGATGCAAGTAAGCAGGAACATGCCTGTTCTATTCTATTCTGTTCTGTTCTATTCTGTTCTGTTCTATTCTATTCTATTCTATTATATTCTATTCTGTTCTATTCTATTCTATTCTGTTCTATTCTATTCTATTCTATTCTATTCTATTCTGTTCTATTCTGTTCTGTTGGTGAACTTTTCAGTGCAGGAATTCTATCTACCCTGTCACACAGCCATTGTACAATTTATTAAAAAAAAATAAAAAGTTTTTTTGTTTTAAAACTGTAGGGGACCCCAAAAATAAATACTTATTCACTGACCATGTGGAGCACTGTCTCCTCTGCAAAGCAGAACCAGCACTGTGCTGACGCTGGGGTCCACTCTGTGGAGAAACAATGCAGTGCAGGATCTTCCAGCGCAGGCCGATCCCTCGAGTCTTGTCACGGTGTGACAGCGGCGGTCAGCTCCTGGGAGGTCAGCGGCTCGTCCAGGTGATGCTGTTCCTCCTCGCTGAGGCTGGGAAAACCCTGGAGCAGCTGCTCAGTCTCGTTGGTCACATGTCTCGTTCTTATAGAACTGCAGCGCCTCCCTGCTGATCTCCTGGCTGTGGTTTTGGTGGCTCTCTCCCGGTCTCCTGCGGTGGCTGATCCGTCTCCTCCCTGGTCTCTGATTGCTCCAGCTGCCGCTGTGGCTCTTCCTCCAGCTCTCCCCTAACACCCCCCCCCCTCACCTGCTCCTGCCCTGCCTCAGTTCTTTCCTCCTTTATCAGGCAGGCTTTAATGTGATGCCCCTGTTCTCTGCAGTTGAAGCACCGCATTGAGTCCGAGCTGTTGAACACCACGCACCCGGTGCCCGACAATGAAGCTCCAGGCTACATCACTTGTCCTGGGTTGTTGATCAGGACGTGTTTAATACTGGCATTCTTACACCCAGAGGAATGCTTTTAATGGGAGACATTAGTTTCCCTTGTGGGGCCAGTTCTTTCTCCAGAGGTTACAAAGGTTACTACGGGGGATTTTTATTGAAAACCCTTCCTCTACTAGTTTACTGACACGCAGCACCTCTCTTAAATAGAGGACAAAGGCTGTGTTCATGTTAGATGATGCTTTCAAAGTAAGAAAAAAAATAAGAAAACATGTAGTGTAAAAATTCTGCTCCTACCACCCACGGCGTTCAGCACTACTGCCTGAGAGAGAGAGAGAGAGAGAGAGAGAGAGAGAGAGAGAGAGAGAGAGAGAGAGAGAGAGAGAACCTAATCATAGGCAAGATATAGATGTGCTGTTCAGCTTCAAAACGCTTTAAAATAGTTTACAATCCTGCACGTAGTTGTAACTATTTAGAAGACAGAAGAGAATTTAGAACAATGTAAAGGGAAAAAAGTTAGATTTTTAGCTACAAACGAATGTATTAATTAGTTTTTTTCAAACTGCTAAATATTACAGCCCATCCTATATAATCAGTTAAAACGACAGATCAAATTACGTACCTAGTTAGCAAATGTATATTACGTGTATTTTCTAATAAGCTTATACTGAAAAGTAATACGACTCTGACGATAATCAAAATCCAGCTTTAACAGATTTTATCAAACAAAAAATGGTTAATTTCTACCTTAAACCAAGTAATATGAAAAACAAATCTGCAATTAAGAGAGAGAGAGAGAGAGAGAGAGAGAGAGAGAGAGAGAGAGAGGAGCACGAGAAAATGAGCTCCTAAACATTAGTGTTTTAATAGTAGTTAAAGTCATAAATTGTGAAAATTTTTTGCATAAAATACTAAATGAAGATTTACTGAAGACAAGGAGAACATTTTGAAAGAAAAATAATGAAAAGAAAAGAAAAACTAAAGAAAGACAGAAGAAATACTGAGAACAGAGAGACAGGCAGCCAGAATAGAGCACAGAAACAGGAGGTAAGAATATATATTAACCAGCAAGATAAATAAAATACAACAAAAAATACCAATAAAAAAAAAAAAAAAATAATAATAATAATAGTCATCATCATCTGTAATCTGCAAGAAAAGTCAGTATAGCTTCATACAAACTGCCGTGGGAATTTTGAAAAATGCAGAGTGAAGTGACAGTTGGAGAGGGCCTCCCAACTGCCAGTGAATTTGATACATTTGAAAATGTAACAGTTTTTGACAGGCTGAGCAGCAAGGGCTGCTGCAGCATTGAAATAGAATACCCAGAGGAGCTGAGCTCTGCAAAGCAAAGAAAAAATTACAAAGACAGAGTGCTGAGGGAGTCCCCAGAGACTCTCATAGCAAACTACTCCACAGTGGACAACTGCAGGGTCAAGTGCAACCTGCTGCTCTACACCGAGCACCCCAGTGCCTGGCACTCTGCGCTGTGCAGCACCTACTGCAACATCCGCAAGGGAGGCATCGGCAGAGGCAGGCAGCTGACCGTGTTCGAGGACAGTGATGCTGACAGCGTCATGCTCACTGTCAACGTCTACAACAATGGTACTGTCATGGTGCAGGGCAGAGAGAGCAGCCTGGACCTGTTTGAACACAGCTTCCCAGCATTGAGAGAGCGTGTGGAGAGAGCGAAGACAATACCAGAGCTTGCAAACCCCCAGCCTCTCCCCCCACCCCCAGCACAACGCAGCAGCCAGCCTCCCCACCCCCAGCGCAGCCCTGTCACTGACTCCCCCAGACAGGTCAGCAACATCAGAGCCCTGAAGGAGTGCCTGTCAGTGCTGGAGCTGCAGTTCACAGAGTTCAGGGAACACACTGAGCACAAGCTGGCCACCTTGAGCCAGACCAGCCCATCAGAGCAGCTCAGGGACGAGGTGCACAGGCTGAAGACAGAACACAGGGCCGAGGTTCAGGAGCTGAGAGTGGCGATGAGAGGACTGGAGGAGGACAACCAGGCCATGAAGACAGAGCTGCGGAGACTGAGAGAGGAACTGACCAGGACAGCACAGCACAGAGAGCTGAGGAGCCTACAGAGAGAGCTGGAGGGACTGAGAGGCAGCCAGCTCCGCACACCAGCAGCACAAGAGCAACAAAGTACCCGCCGGGACTGCACCGACACACACACTGACAACCCAGACACTAACACACAACCCCAGCCATACAGGCAGACACACAGACAGCCCCAAATACACACACACACAACACCAGCCACACAGGCAGACACACAGACAGCCCCAAACACACACACAACACCAGCCACACAGACAGACACACAGACAGCCCCAAACACACACACAACACCAGCCACACAGGCAGACACACAGACAGCCCCAAACACACACACAACACCAGCCACACAGGCAGACACACAGACAGCCCCAAACACACACACAACACCAGCCACACAGACAGACACACAGACAGCCCCAAACACACACACAACACCAGCCACACACACAACACCAGCCACACACACAACACCAGCCACACAGGCAGACACACGGACAGCCCCAAACACACAGTCGGAGCAGCAGGGCAGTGCGGAGGTGCTCATCCTAATAGATTCGAACGGGAGGTACCTGGACGAAAGACGGCTTTTCCCTGGCCGAAGTGTCGACAAGATCAAGTGCCCAACAACACAGAGCGCCCTACAAATCCTGTCCAAAAGCAGACAGAGGAGCCCGAAATACATTGTGATCCACACCGGCACCAACAACCTGCGCGCAGACAGAGGAGATGTGGCCAGATCCCTGCGGCAGGTGGCAGAAACAGCAGCCAGAGAATACCCCAGCGCCAAAGTCATTGTGTCCACCCTGCTGCCCCGAGCGGACGTGCCCTTCCACATCATCCACAGCATCAACACAGAGGTGTCCCGGGGCTGCGCCCTGCTACCCAGCGTGCACCTGGCACACCACCACCACATCAGGCCCCACCACATGTACGACCAGGTGCACCTCAACAGGGAGGGCATGAAGCTTTTTGCTAAATCCCTCAAGGACATCGCCCTGGGCCGAGAGCTTACCAGCACACCCTACACCGAGACCAGGAGCACGCCCAGCCGCCCCCGAGCTCCTAGGATCCCCCAGCCCCCCAGACCACGCCCCCACCACAGAGCTGCCAGTCAGCAGGAGCAGCGCCTGGGACCCCCACGCCCCCCGCATTCCATCCAGCCCCCCAGGCCACGCCCCCACCACAGAGCTGCCAATCAGCAGGAGCGACGCCAGGGACCCCCACGTCACCCGCATTCCCCCCAGCCCCCGCAGCACAGCTATGCTGCAACCGTGTCCCGTCGGCCAGGAAACCCCGCCAGCACGGAGCTGAACGAGATAAGACATCTCCTAAACCTTATCTGCACTAAGCTAATTAGCTAATGTATCACCTGTATACCACAAAATTAAGGAAAATAACAATAATATAGTATAAATATATAAATCATAACCAAATTTAAATATGAAAATGTAAAACTTTGTCACTTCTTATTTCTTTACTACTATAAACCATAGATTTTTTGTTAATAAAAATGGCATCATTTAAAATAAGTAGCTGGAATATCCAGGGTCTGTGCTCCTCAACCTTTGGAATGAAGAGCACAGACCCAGACTTTGTAAATAGTATAAATAACATGGAGGTAATAATCCTCCATGAAACATGGAGTCGTGCGGACGTGTCCACACACTGTCCCAATGGATACAGGGAACTGATAGTCCCCTCCCTAAAGAACCCCCACATCAAACGTGGCAGGGACTCGGGGGGCATCATTGTGTGGTACAAAGAGGAACTTAAAAACACTGTCTCTCCCATTAAAAGAGGAGAGACACATTTATGGCTCAAAATTGGAAAAAAAATCATCCAATCCCAATCTGACACATTCCTGTGCGCAGTTTACATGCCACCAATTGACTCCCCCTACCACCGAGAGGGGTGCTTCCAAAATTTACAATCAGAAATTAGCCATTTCCAATCCCTGGGCTCTGTGCTGCTGTGTGGAGATCTCAATGCCAGGACCGGCAGAGAGGTCGACTACATCAGCACAGAGGGGAACAGCCATGTGATTGGACAGCAGACCTCTTTGTACCACACACCCATCACCACACAGAGGAATAGTTTTGACAGTGTGGTGAACAAGAGTGGGAAGCAGGTACTGCATATCTGTAAAGGCCTGGGTCTGTACATCATTAACGGCAGGATCAGAGGGGATTCTCAGGGCAGATATACATACAGCTCTGCTCTAGGTAATAGTGTAGTGGACTACGCTATCACAGACATGGACCCAGAATCTATTAATGCATTTATAGTCCGGCAACAAAACCCCCTATCAGACCACTGCCAAACAGTCCTGTATCTAAAAACGAATCCAAAACTAAATAATTCAAACCCGACCCCACCCGCCAAATTATACGGTCTTAAACCAGCCTATAAGTGGACACAAAGCAGTGCTGAGGAATATAAACAAACAATTCACAGTGCAGAAATAGAAAGTATGCTAAACAGCTTTCTAACTAAATTTTTTAAATTAGACAAAAATGGAATCAATTCGGCCATCAAAGAAATCAATTTTATATTCGAAACAACAGCAACAAAATCAAAACTCAAGAAAACAAACAAGAAAAAAACTAATTCTAAAAAGAAATCAAATGAAAAATGGTTTGACATGGAGTGTAAAACAAACAGAAAAGAATTAAGAAAATTGTCAAACCAGAAACACAGAGAGCCAAACAATATTGAACTGAGACTCAGCTACTGCAAGGCTCTGAAACAATACAAACACCTTCTCAATAAGAAAAGAGAAGAACACGTGTCCAAACAATTATCCCAAATTGAAGAATCCATAGAGCAAAATTCCTTTTGGGAACTATGGAACAAATTAAACACATCAAAAACTAGTCACGAATTGGCAATCAAAAATGGTAACATTTGGAAAAATTACTTTGATAAACTTTATCAAGAATTAGACGAAAACGAATTAAATCCAGACCAAAATTCAATATTAAAAAAACTAAACAAATTGGAAACCAAAATCAAGGACAATCAGAACCCACTGGACTTCCCAATAACAGGACCAGAGCTAAAAGAAAAGCTCCAAGCCCTCAAGCCCAGGAAAGCCTGCGGGCCCGACAGCATCATAAACGAGATGCTGAAACACAGCAGCCCCAGGATGCAGGAGGCCCTGCTCAAAGTATTCAACCTCATCCTGGCTGCGGGCTGTTTCCCTGACATCTGGAACCAAGGGCTAATAACACCAATTCATAAAAGTGGAGACAAATTCGACCCCAATAATTACCGAGGCATATGTGTGAGCAGTAATCTGGGGAAGGTGTTCTGCAGTATCATTAATGCCCGGATACTGGCCTTCCTTACCGAACACAATGTCTTGAGTAAGAGTCAGATTGGATTTCTGCCAAATTACCGCACCTCTGACCATGTTTACACCCTACACACCCTAATAAACAAACATGTGCACCAAAAAAATAAAGGAAAAATCTTTGCTTGTTTTATAGATTTTAAAAAAGCATTCGACTCAATTTGGCATCCAGGTCTATTCCTTAGAATTCTTGAGAGCGGTGTAGGGGGTAAAATTTATGACATCATTAAGTCAATGTATACAGAGAATAAGTGTGGTGTGAAAATTGGAAACCAAAGAACAGGGTTTTTCACCCAAGGGCGTGGAGTGAGACAGGGCTGCAGTCTGAGCCCAACACTGTTCAACATCTACATCAACGAGTTGGCTACGGTGCTGGAACAGTCTGCAGCCCCTGGCATCACTCTACACGACAAAGAAATCAAATTCCTGCTCTATGCAGATGACCTGGTCCTGCTGTCACCCACTGAACAGGGGTTGCAGCAGAGCCTGGCACTGCTGGAGCAGTACTGTCAGAAATGGGCACTGACAGTAAACCTGGACAAGACCAGAGTTATGGTATTCCAGAAGAAAGCCAGATCTCAGGGAAACAGGTACCACTTCACCCTGGGAAACAACACCTTGGAGCATAGCACCAGCTATAATTACCTGGGTCTAAAAATCAGTGCGTCTGGGAACTTCAACCTGGCTATAAATGCATTAAGAGATAAAGCGCGCAGGGCTTTTTATGCAATAAAGAATCGGCTATACAAAATTAAACCACCAATAAAAATTTGGCTAAAAATTTTCGACAGCATAATAAAGCCAATCCTTCTGTATGGTAGTGAAGTATGGGGTCCCCTTATGAACCCTGATTATAAAAAATGGGATCAAAGCCCCATAGAGAATTTCCATCTGGAATTCTGTAAACACCTCCTGCAGGTTCACAGGAGTGCAGCCAATAGCGCTTGCAGGGCTGAATTGGGCCGGTTCCCCTTACTCCACTCCATACAGAAACGAGCGCTCAACTACTGGGTCCATCTACAGCAGGCTGATCCGCAGTCCTACCACCACACTGCACTGCAGAGCTGCTCACAGCCCCCACAAGAGAATCCCCTCAGTAGAATGGTACTGAAGCTCAGCCAAATAAGTCAAATTAATACCAGCGAGCTTCAGAACACCACCAACAAAAAACTCCCAGCACAAAAAATGAAACAAATTAATCTAAATCTGGAAAACAATTATAAAGTACACTGGAATAACGAAATTGAATCACACAATAAATTACAATGCTATCTGGCCCTAAAAAAAGAATTTACCCTGGCAGAATATCTGGTCAGGGTCAAAAACACAAAACATAGACAGATCCTGACCAAGTACAGACTCAGTGACCACAGCCTGGCCATCGAAACTGGCCGGCACAAAAAAACCTGGATTGCCAAAGAAAAAAGGCTGTGCGGTCACTGTGATCTGGGAGAGGTAGAGACAGAAATGCACTTCCTGTTGTCCTGCTCAAAATACACAGAGATATGGGAGAGATATATCCCCCAATTCAAAAAACAAATGGCAGAGTTTAACCTCCTCTCCATTTCGAGTAAAATCCCCATCCTTCTAGGAGAGGAGGAGCGAACTGCAAATCTAGCAGCACAGTATGTGTCTGCCTGCCACAACCTGAGGGACAGTGTGTGACACCCTGCATACATGACCATGGGGTTACTGGTGATGAGGAGGGAGGGAGGGAGGGAGGTAGTTATATCGTTCAAAGGGAAGGGAACAATGGTTTTTTGTGTTTGTTATGTTCTGTAATTGTATTTCCGTTTTATTATTTCTGTTTTGTATTATAAAAGCTTTGGCAATACCTGAGCGCTCTCGTCATGCCAATAAAGCATTTTTGAATTGAATTGAATTGAATTGAGAGAGGGAGGGAGAGGGAGAGAGGGAGAGAGAGAGAGAGAGAGAGAGAGGGAGGGAGGGAGAGAGAGAGAGAGAGAGAGGGAGGGAGGGAGGGAGGGAGGGAGGGAGGGGGAGAGAGAGAGAGAGATACCACTGCTAGGGATACATTAAACTACACTACCAGTGTCACAATTATTCCATTTGGTAACCCCTAGCAACCAAGTAAACAAAGCAATGTACTACAGCGACGTTGAAGTGATTCTGTAAATGTAGACCATGTACAGAAAGACAGACACAGTCCTTATAAAAGCTCCCCACAGTAAAATCACATCTCATCTCTCCTCTCTCTCCTTTCCCTCTCTCATCCCTATCCTCTCTTCTCTTTCTCATCTCTCCTCTATCTTCCCTCGATCTCCTCTCCCCTCTCCTGTCTCCTCTCACCTATCTCCTCTCTCCTCTCCTCTCTATCTTCCCTCTCTACTCTCCCAATTCTTGTCTCCTGTCTTCTTTTTCCTCTCCTGTCTCCTCTCCCCTCTCTTGTCTCCTCTCTCCTCTCCTCTCTATCTTCCCTCTCTCTCTCCTCTCCCCATTCCTGTCTCCTGTCTCTCTCCTCTCCCCTCTCCCCTCTCCTCTCTCCTCTCTATCTTCCCTCTCTCTCTTCTCCCCTCTCCTCTCTCCTCTCCTGTCTCCTGTCTCCTCTATCATCTCCTCTCTCCTCTCTATCTTCCCACTCTCTCTCTTCTCCCCTCTCCTCTCTCCTCTCCCCATTCCTGTCTCCTCTCTCCTCTCCTCTTCCCTCTCTCTCCCCTCTCCCCTCTCCTCTCTCCTCTCCTCTCTCCTGTCTCCTCTCTCCTCTCCTCTTCCCTCTCTCTCCCCTCTCCCCTCTCCTCTCTCCTCTCCTTTCTCCTGTCTCCTCTCTCATCTCCTCGCTCCTCTTTCCCCCCTCTCTCCAGCGCTGCAGTATCTCCCAGTCCTCTTCCCTGGTCTCCCTCACTGCAGAGAGTCAGCGCTCCAGCCTCTTCGGGACTCCCTCTGCTTTCGGGATCGAAGATTTCAATTTCCTCATGATGCTGGGAAAGGGCAGCTTTGGGAAGGTGAGAGATAAAACAGGGAAGAATCGTTTCCATTGTCTTCAATGAAAATGCATTGACACATGACTAGAAGTCTTCCTCAGTGTCTTCAATGTAAATTCAATGACAAATGTTTTGACTAGAAATCTTTCTCAGGGTCCTCAGTGTAAATTCAATGACAAATGTTTTGGCTAGAAGCCTTTCTCAGTGTCCAGTGTAAATTCAATGACAAATGTTTCAATTAGAAATCTTTCTCAGTTTCTTCAGTGTAAATTCAATCCTCCCAGGTGATGCTGGCTGAGAGGAGGTGTGCCTCTGACGAGCTCTTCGCTGTGAAGATCCTGAAGAAGGATGTTATCATTCAGAACGATGATGTCGAGTGCACTCTGGTGGAGAAGAGGATATTGGCACTTGACGGGCGACCTCACTTCCTGACTTCACTGCACTCAACATTCCAGACCGAGGTGTGTGTGTGTTTGTGTGTGTGTATCAGTGTGTGTGTGTCACTATGTGTCTCAGTGTGTGTGTGTGTGTGTGTGTGTTATTGTGTATGTGTCAGTGTGTGTGTCTCAGTGTGTGTGTGTTTCAGTATGTGTGATTGTGTCTGCATGTCTCAGTGTGTGTGTGTCTCAGTGTGTGTGTCTGCGTGTCTCAGTTTGTGTGTGTGCCTGCGTGTCTCAGTGTGTGTCAGTATGTGTGTGTTTGTCTGCGTGTCTCAGTGTGTGTGTGTGTCTGCATGTCTCAGTGTGTGTCTTAGTATGTGTGTGTGTCTCAGTGTGTGTGTCTCTCTATGTCTCAGTGTGTGTGTGTGTCTCAGTGTGTGTCTTTCTATGTCTCAGTGTGTGTGTGTGTGTGTCTCTATGTCTCAGTGTGTGTGTGTCTCTCTATGTCTCAGTGTGTGTGTGTGTGTGTGTGTCTATGTCTCAGTGTGTGTGTCTCTATGTCTCAGTGTGTGTGTGTCTCTCTATGTCTCAGTGTGTGTGTGTGTGTGTGTGTGTGTGTGTCTCTCTATGGAGGCTGTGTGGTCCAGTGGTTAAAGAAATGTGCTTGTAACCAGGAGGTCCCCGGTTCAAATCCCACCTCAGCCACTGACTCATTGTGTGACCCTGAGCAAGTCACTTAACCTCCTTGTGCTCCGTCTTTCGGGTGAGACATAATTGTAAGTGACTCTGCAGGTGATGCATAGTTCACACACCCTAGTCTCTGTAAGTCGCCTTGGATAAAGGCGTCTGCTAAATAAAGAAATAATAATAATAATAATAATAATAATAATACTGTGACAGGGTAGAGCGATCCTGTACTGCAATTCAACCTCCCAGCCATCAGAGGGCTGTGAATCGACCACGAAGTTCCCAACAAGGATCGCGTGACGCGGGACTGACATTGGGGCGGAAGTGCAGTTACAACAGTCGCCATCTTTGTTGGGGGCAGCAACCCGGGAACACGCTGGAACATTCTTGAATCAGCGTTTCCTTGTGTATGTAGGGCTTGGGTTGTAACAACTCGGGGTTGGCTTGTTTGGAAAGAGAGGAGCACACTGTTTGCACAGGTGTTTCTTAAGAGAGAACGTTGGTTAAAAAGGACGCTAACATTCTGTGTGGACTTGTTATGAGAGAGAGAGAGAGCGAGCGAGAGAGAGAGCGAGCGAGAGAGAGAGCAAACGAGAGAGCGAGAGAGAGAGAGGCTGTGTGGTCCAGTGGTTAAAGAAAAGGACTTGTAACCAGGAGGTCCCCGGTTCAAATCCCACCTCAGCCACTGATTCATTGTGTGACCCTGAGCAAGTCACTTAACCTCCTTGTGCTCCGTCTTTCGGGTGAGACGTAGTTGTAAGTGACTCTGCAGCTGATGCATAGTTCACACACCCTAGTCTCTGTAAGTCGCCTTGGATAAAGGCGTCTGCTAAATATACAAATAATAATAAAGAAAACCCAGCAGGACGCTGAATCTTCCCACGAGGTGAAGCCATCCAGGAAGCTTTAAAAACTGTAAACTTTTGTTTATTTTTAGATCCTTGGTTAGCGGTTCTTTTAAGTTTAAGACTCTAATTTAACCAAACCGAACAGCAGTACGAGGGGAGGATTTTTCATGGAATTATTTTGGTGATTTATGTAAAGAGAGTACGATCATTAAAAGAACTTTGAGTTATTAAAATAAGAAGAAGGAATTTATAGAGAAACATGTGAACAAAAAGCCTGCGGAATTATGAAGATTTTGTGAAAGATAATAAACAGAAAATAGCAGAACTTTCTAGAAACTCAATACTGCCTCAGGTGGTTTTGTTTGGCATTGCACCCACACTCCCACAGTCTGTGACAGTTACCGTCAGATCTATAACTAGAAATGAGAGAAATTATCCTGATCTACTATTCGAGACTCATATTAGGAAAGTCACTAAAAGTATCATTTTATCATTTGAGAAATACAGCTAAAATTAGACCTATTATTTCTGTATCTGATGCTGAACGACTAATGCATGCCTTTGTTTCATCTAGAATTGATTACTGAAATGCACTTTTCTCTGGTATCCCAAAACGTGTGGTGTCTCGCTTTTAGAACACTAGAATTCTGACTAAAACCAGAAACCAGTTCTGTCCTCCTGCACGGCTCCCTGTGCAGTTTGGAATTGATTTTAAGATGTTGCTGTTAACTTATAAGACCCTGAATGGATTAGCACCCAATTACTTACAGAAATTATTGACCCCGTACACTCCTAACCGCACTTTGAGATCACAGGATGTGGGGCTGCTGGTTATTCCAGCGTGAATAAAAATAACACGAGAGGAAGGGGCTTTTCTTGTGAAGCTCCTAAATTCTGGAATGCTCTGCCTTCTTCTGTCAGGGAAGCTGGGACTCTTACTGTTTAAGTCAAGATTGAAAGTGTATTTTTATAAAATAGCTTTTTTATCTTCGTTTTTCTATTTTACGATCTAAACTACGTTCTTTTTCAATTACGGTGTTATGAATGTTTTTTATTAGACTGTTTTTAATTGTTCTATTCTTAACTAATCACACAGTACACATGTAATACAGTTGGAAGTCCACCTTCATTGTTTTGCGAAGCAGGTGGCCCTTCTTAGTTTTTGCCAGTGCCATGAAAATAAGATCCTCAGACTGAAATTCTGTACCTGCGGAGAACAGATACCTGTGCAGCATAGAAACCAGACAGGCTACCTTGCCAGTAGCCGCAAATGTTACAACTTGCCCATTCCTATACAGATCGATTTTGCTCCTCTTTGTTGTAATTTCTGCATGTGAACTAAAAAACTTGATGTCTGAAAACTTTAATTTTAAAATTTCTTTGACCTTGTGAAAAGCTGCATAACTCAGTAAAAATATTCATGCCGACCTCAAATCAGGAAGGAGATTAGAATCAACTGCCCTCATGGCAATCTTCTCTAGAATACTGGCTTTAACTGGCAATTTTTAATGACTGGCATAGCATCAACACGCTTCGTGGCTTCAAATGCCAGCTTTTCTGATACATTTAAGAAACCTTCCAGATTATGCATGTACGATGTCCCGTACACGACCACACTGATCGAAGCAATTGAACCCCTGTTTTTGACAGCTGAAAAAGAAAGACAGATATGAGGGAGGGATCTTCTGGAAGATAATGTACGTTATAAGTCATTGCCCAGTTAACCCATTTCTGAAAACTTGTATTTTACAATGGTAGATTCGGATTTAGATTTTTTCCAAAAAAGCGGGCATCAGCAAAGCTGTAGATACTAAAGAATCTGAAACATTGTCCAGCAGTCCTTCTTGTACGATGAACCTTCTGTGGCTGAAAAAAAAATCATAATATTAGTACTGTATCGGAATTCAGATGACAAAAACGTACGTCAAACGCACAAGTATTACTTTTACTTGAACTATGTTGACATTATTTAATAATAAAATAATTTCATAGGGTTTTATGTACAAATCTCAGGGCAATGAAATCAAATTTGCAGGAAATTTCTGAACATTCCTTTATGGTGAATGCCAGAAGAAAAGTTATGATAGTCCCCGGACAGGATATGAATCAACTATTTCTTTTCTGAATTGTCCATT
Organism: Acipenser ruthenus; assembly: GCF_902713425.1. NCBI lineage: Eukaryota > Metazoa > Chordata > Actinopteri > Acipenseriformes > Acipenseridae > Acipenser > Acipenser ruthenus. The sequence goes on along the minus strand of NC_081248.1, from coordinate 2,416,431 downwards.
ATTGTAGCACAAGCAAGGCCAGTATGGTGCTGACTCCCATTTGGGTATGACTACAGTTCCATTATCTTTGCTGTTCTGCACGTGGTGCGGAACTCTGTTAACAACAGGAATAGGGGAACAGTCCAGTTATTGTCGTTGCTCCAGTCTTGTGTGAAGGAGTCTACTGCTGAAGTGCTAGCGCACCAAAATCTGCTATTGAACCGTTGTAGTTTTTTATTGTGTTTACTTGCGAAACGATCAATAGTGTTAGGACCCCATAACTTATTGAAATAGTTGAAAATCTCTGTAGATATTCACCAATCAACCCAATCGATTATCCTGCTGATAGTATCAGCTTTGGTGTTTTATTCCCTGGCTACCCGTTGTACTTGGAGGTCAATACCGTTCTCAGCACATAAAACAAAAATATTGTATACCAAGCGCTGAAAATGCAATTTTGAAGAGCCATGCTCAACAATCTTAGTCACATTGACATTGTCAGTAAACCACTTTACTGCTTTGTTTTTCAGAACACCCCGAAATGCCTCGAGCACTCTTGCCACAGCGGCGAGCTCTCTCCAAGTCGAGCTTTGTTTGACTTCCCAGTCAACCCTTTGCACGCGTGAGATTATGTTATCACAGTGTAACCCCCATAACCTGTGCTGCTAGCATCCGAGTATAAACTTAATAATACATGTAAAGTGAGTCTTGCCATTAAATCGGGGATATTGTATTTCCAGAATAGCAGCTCTGAAATGCTATCAAGGGATAACCTTATTTTAATGTCCCATCCTGACGAGGAAAGTAAATTGAAGTACAAGTTTCTTGTCATTAGTCTAGAAACGTTGCCAATAGCCAGCTCCAAGCTTATTATTTTACCAACTATTCTAGCAGCTATTCTTGCTGTACGTTTGTTGTTTACATTCATCAGCAAGAGCGCCTCGATTTCAGAAACAATGTTAATTATTTTGCGCTCAGGTAGACCTATAAGAATATTCTCTAAATCCAAAACAAAACCTAGCCACTCACTTTAGCGGGAATCCAAACGCATTTACATTTGTTTGGAACAAAACCGGAAAGCATGATGTCATTTTTAATCTCCTCAGAATTGTTTTAACTTTCTGTTTTATCTTTGTCACAGCAAATGCTGTCATCCAGACTCACCATGATTTGTTTGCCTTCAGATCTCCATTTCTTCACTAAGGGTCTAACCACCTTAGTGAATACATAGGGGGCAGTAGAAAGCCAGAAGGGTAAAATGTTAAATGCAAAATATGTGGCGGTTCCCCTGATAATCCAAGAGAAACACAAACACTTCTTATGTTCTTTAAAAATCTCAATGTGGTGATAACCTGACTTGAAATCAAAAGAGACCATATATTTGAATGCTCTCAGAAAATGTGTCACTACTTTTAAATCCTCATATTTAATTTGTTGAAGTAACGTAAATCCAAAATCAGTCTTAACTTTCCTGCTTTTTGTGTTGCTATTGAAAGGGGGTTTACCACTTCTGGATCAATTATCTCAGATACACATTTCGTATGTAAAAGATCTAGTATAGTTTTGCTAACAAATACTGCATTTTTAATGGCTGGCTTGTTATTACTGAACCCTTTAAAAGAGGGAAACATGTAGAATGGAATTGTGTAACCCTCTAAACTCTGAAGGATTCAGTTTTTTCCCAAAATTCGAAACTTTTCAAAAGTTTACCTCTGAGAGAAGTTCATCATTTTGTTCATATTCTAACAAAGTCAACATGTCTTTATTCACTTTAAAAAACTGTTCAAGACCTGCCTGATGCCACAGGTGGTTGTCCGGTGCAGGTTTCTGCCCAGTGTCCCGTCTTGAAGCACTTGAAACAGACGTCGTTGACTCCTGGAGCTCTCCTCCTGGGTCGGTAGGACAGATAGGGTTTGGTGGCTGTTGCAGGTAGGAATCTTCAGCCAGAGAAACATCCTGATATTCTTGCACCGTAGCCCATCCAAAGTCAGATTTATCAGCCATCTTAATAAGCTTCTCCCTGTTGTGGATCAGTAGGACGCTGCTCTGGAGGCTTTCGACCGCATCCGCACTCCACCTCGTCTACAGCTGTTTCAATTGCGTCCTTCACTCAATCATTGAAGCGAAACTGCTGTTCATTACCTTTTTGTTTAAAAAACGTAGGTGTCCTTGTGCAAGTTTACTTTTTTGACTATTTCCTCGCTTTGCAGATCTAGATCCTCTTTCAGGGATCTTACGCATTGATTGATGTAAGTTTTTAGATTGTCTTCACTCTTTTTGAATATCTACCTCATCTCGTCAAAGAAATTAACATTAGAGGATGCTGAAGCTAGTCCCTCTGGGATGGCCCCGAGAAAGCTTTGGAGCAGTGGAGATGCTTGCATGGTGTTCAGGGACGGGAACAAAGTAATGAACTAGGGTGCTCCGTTAGCTAAGGCGACTGAACAGAACCCCTAGTTGCTGTGGCTTATTATATGCTTCATTAACACCTTGACACACCATAATACTCCTACCCTCAATTAGATTTACCACCTTTATCAACACCTGCAAACCGTTAAGAATTAGTTTACTGCACTATTCAAGCAGAACCGTCACTAAACATATTTTCTACAAACTAGCTTTTTATCTTAGTTGTTCTAATTTTACAATCAAAAGCAGAAATGTGAACTGTATTGTATTTGTGTGACTGTGTCTCAGTGTGTGTGCGTGTCTCGGTGTGCGTCTCAGTGTTTCCATCTCAGTGTCTGTCTCAGTGTGTGAGTGTTTCTGTATGTGTGTCTGTGTCTCTTTGTGTGAGTGTGTCTCAGTGTGTGTATTTATGCATAATTCTGACACATATTAAATATATATTTGTAATTTTGCTGAATATATTTTAAAATACATGGCAATGTGCATTCCACAATATACCAAAATAAATGTAGTCAAATTCTAAAATGTTTAGGAAAATATCTGACTCTATTTAAATTCAAATGGGCTTTATCAACATGACAAATCATACAAGCATTGCTAAAGTGAATACAGCGAATGTACAAGAATATTGACCATTTCTTTATATATGAAACTTGCAGTTTGAAGAGAACAGATGTATTGAAAGCCTCTACTCTGCACTTCCAATGAGGAGGCTGCAGGCTGTCATATCACACTGGGCACATGTTTCTCACACCTCTTTCGTTTCCTCCTCTCCCCTTTTCTCTATCCTCTCTCTGTGCCTCTCTCCTTTCTACCCCTGTCTCTCTCTCCTCTCCCCCCTCGCTGTCTCTTTTTCTCTTTCTCCTATCCTCCACTCTTTCCCTTCTCTCTCAGGATCGTTTGTACTTTGTCATGGAGTATGTGAACGGTGGAGACCTCATGTATCACATCCAGCAAGTTGGGAAATTCAAAGAGCCGCACGCAGCGTGAGTCTGTCTGTCTGTTTGTGTCTGAATGTGTGTGTCTTCCTGTCTCTGTGTGTGGCTGTCTGTCTGACTGTGTCTGTATTTGTGTGTCTGAATCTGTCTTTAAGTGTGTGTGTCTCTGTCTGTGTCTTTCTGTCTGTATCTCTGTATGTCTGTAAGTCTGTCATATATTAACCCTCTCCCCTTCCCTCTGTCTCTCCCCCATCTCCTCTCTCCTCTCTCCCCGCTCTCCTCTCTCCTCTCACCTCTCTCTCCTCAGGTTTTATGCTGCTGAGATTGCTGTTGGTTTGTTTTTCATGCACAATAAGGGAGTTATCTACAGGTCAGTGTTGAATGCCATCTTATTAAAAAAAAATTAACAACACTTTTTTTAAAGTTTAACAGTACAGTCTTAGTTTATGATCAGTTTATCTGTAATGTATATGGTGTCTCTTATATAAACTGATCCGTGGTGTGTAGGGTGTCTCTTATATAAACTAATTCGTGGTTTGTAGGGTGTCTCTTATATAAACTAATCCGTGGTGTGTAGGGTATCTCTTATATAAACTAATCCGTGGTGTGTAGGGTATCTCTTATATAAACTAATCTGTGGTGTGTAGGGTGTCTCTTATATAAACTAATCCGTGGTGTGTAGGGTGTCTCTTATATAAACTAATCCGTGGTGTGTAGGGTGTCTCTTATATAAACTAATCCGTGGTGTGTAGGGTGTCTCTTATATAAACTAATCCGTGGTGTGTAGGGTGTCTCTTATATAAACTAATCCGTGGTGTGTAGGGTGTCTCTTATATAAACTAATCCGTGGTGTGTAGGGTGTGTCTCTTATATAAACTAATCCGTGGTGTGTAGGGTGTCTCTTATATAAACTAATCCGCGGTGTGTAGGGTGTCTCTTATATAAACTAATCCGTGGTGTGTAGGGTGTCTCTTATATAAACTAATCCGCGGTGTGTAGGGTGTCTCTTATATAAACTAATCCGTGGTGTGTAGGGTGTGTCTCTTATATAAACTTATCCGTGGTGTGTAGGGTGTCTCTTATATAAACTAATCCGTGGTGTGTAGGGTGTCTCTTATATAAACTAATCCGTGGTGTGTAAAGGTTGTTGAAGCTGACACCCTGGGTCCTTCAAGAAACTGCTTGATGAGATTCTGGGATCGATAAGCTACTAACAACCAAACAAGCAAGATGGGCTGAATGGTCTCCTCTCGTTTGTAAACTTTCTTATGTTCTTATGTTATGTTCTTATATGAGGATATTATTATATGTTGTTTATTTAAATACAAAAGTTTAGTTAAGAGGTTTGAATAAGATACTGTTAGAGAATTTTGAGTACCTGAGGTTCTAAATTGTTTTGTACAGAGCAAATAAGTAGATTTTACTTGCAACATTCAAATTCAATATAAAAGAAAATATGAATGTAGCAATGTCAGAATATTTGTTGTTGACAGTATACTTGGTTTTAAATCCTTATCTATCAAACGTGAATTTTAACAGTGATGTCATTATCCATATACCAAGAAGACAAGAGTGCTGGCATACATAAAGTTCAGTGTGATATTAATTATAAAATTACATTCAGCAATAAAATTAGCTTAAGTGGGTTGACAAGACGGAGAGAGTTTAGCTACGTGAGTTGTAAGCGCATCATAACCAATGAGGTTTGTTGTTTAAAGAATGGGGAGGGGATGTTTTTTAAAGAATGGTGAGGAGATGTTTAAAGAATGGTGAGGGGGTGTTTTTTAAAGAATGGGGAGGAGATGTTTAAAGAATGGGGAGGGGATGATGTTTAAAGAATGGTGAGGAGATGTTTAAAGAATGGGGAGGTGATGTTTAAAGAATGGTGAGGGGATGTTTAAAGAATGGGGAGGGGATGATGTTTAAAGAATGGTGAGGGGGTGATGTTTAAAGAATGGTGAGGAGATGTTTAAAGAATGGGGAGGGGATGATGTTTAAAGAATGGGGAGGGGATGTTTAAAGAATGGGGAGGGGATGTTTAAAGAATGGGGAGGGGATGATGTTTAAAGAATGGGGAGGGGATGTTTAAAGAATGGGGAGGGGATGATGTTTAAAGAATGGTGAGGGGATGTTTAAAGAATGGTGAGGGGATGTTTAAAGAATGGGGAGGGGATGTTTAAAGAATGGGGAGGAGATGTTTAAAGAATGGTGAGGGGGTGATGTTTAAAGAATGGAGAGGGGATGTTTAAAGAATGGGGAGGAGATGTTTAAAGAATGGTGAGGGGGTGATGTTTAAAGAATGGGGAGGGGATGTTTAAAGAATGGAGAAGGGATGTTTAAAGAATGGGGATGATGTTTAAAGAATGGTGAGGGGGTGATGTTTAAAGAATGGGGAGGGGATGTTTAAAGAATGGTGAGGGGATGTTTAAAGAATGGGGAGGGGATGATGTTTAAAGAATGGGGAGGGGATGTTTAAAGAATGGGGAGGGGATGTTTAAAGAATGGAGAGGGGATGTTTAAAGAATGGGGAGGGGATGATGTTTAAAGAATGGTGAGGAGATGTTTAAAGAATGGGGAGGGGATGTTTAAAGAATGGTGAGGGGATGTTTAACCCTTTGCGGTCCATTTATTAATCGCGCGTCAGGCACGCCAGGTCTAATTGATTTTCACACGCGCAGTTAATTTTATACGTGCTGTTTAAAAGTATTTTTTTTCACAGTCAAACGGGTTTAAATGGCCCTGCATATCAACAAAGCACACACTAGGCATCTCCAGCCCCTCCCCAGCCTTTTGTTTGCTATAGCGTTCAGCTGTGTAAGAAATAAATAATAATAATAATAATAGTCGTACATACTGATCGATCATCTCCAGATCACTCGTTTTATCACCAAACTCCTCAATAATGCGATCCAAGTCATTATTTTATTACTATAACATCTGAAAAAAGCTCTGCAAATGTCCATGATAGTCTCAGTGCGCTGACGCACTTAGCCAGCTTGTTTATTATGGACGCCCATTATCTGATACCTGATACCATGTATGACTATTCATGAAATACGCCTTTTTTTTTTTTTTTTTTTTTTTTTCCGACTTGTCTCGGCTCCTGTCGCTACCACTCGGCAATTGAATGGTTTTCTCGGCTTTTTCCGGAGAAAAAACGACTAAACACCCGTTTATTGCGTTGCTATAATGATGTCGGACCCAGTCCGACAAAGGACCTGTGAGGAATAATTGCAATGTCGGACCCAGTCCGACAATGGACCGCAAAGGGTTAAAGAATGGGGAGGGGATGTTTAAAGAATGGGGAGGGGATGTTTAAAGAATGGGGAGGGGATGTTTAAAGAATGGTGAGGGGATGTTTAAAGAATGGGGAGGGGATGATGTTTAAAGAATGGGGAGGGGATGATGTTTAAAGAATGGGGAGGGGATGTTTAAAGAATGGACAGGAGATGTTTAAAGAATGGGGAGGGGATGTTTAAAGAATGGGGAGGGGATGTTTAAAGAATGGGGAGGAGATGATGTTTAAAGAATGGGGAGGGGATGTTTAAAGAATGGGGAGGGGATGTTTAAAGAATGGTGAGGAGATGTTTAAAGAATGGGGAGGGGATGATGTTTAAAGAATGGAGAGGAGATGTTTAAAGAATGGTGAGGGGATGTTTAAAGAATGGAGAGGAGATGTTTAAAGAATGGTGAGGAGATGATGTTTAAAGAATGGGGAGGGGATGTTTAAAGAATGGGGAGGGGATGTTTAAAGAATGGGGAGGGGATGTTTAAAGAATGGTGAGGAGATGTTTAAAGAATGGGGAGGGGATGATGTTTAAAGAATGGGGAGGGGATGATGTTTAAAGAATGGGGAGGGGATGTTTAAAGAATGGTGAGGAGATGTTTAAAGAATGGTGAGGGGATGATGTTTAAAGAATGGGGAGGGGATGTTTAAAGAATGGGGAGGAGATGATGTTTAAAGAATGGGGAGGGGATGTTTAAAGAATGGGGAGGGGATGTTTAAAGAATGGTGAGGAGATGTTTAAAGAATGGGGAGGGGATGATGTTTAAAGAATGGTGAGGAGATGTTTAAAGAATGGTGAGGGGATGATGTTTAAAGAATGGTGAGGAGATGTTTAAAGAATGGTGAGGGGATGATGTTTAAAGAATGGGGAGGGGATGATGTTTAAAGAATGGGGAGGGGATGTTTAAAGAATGGTGAGGAGATGTTTAAAGAATGGGGAGGGGATGATGTTTAAAGAATGGTGAGGAGATGTTTAAAACCCTTAAAGTGATATTGTGCACCACAGGATACACCCTCTTTAGTACACTCGCTCAGTCATATGTCTTTGTTTGAACACAAACTGGGCATTGGATCCCACAAGATACATTCCATTTAGTATCCATGCAAAATCTCTAGCACCTGCTTCTCAGTTATCTGCTCATCAGGCCTGATTGACAAATATCATGGCTGCTTCCAGTGCACATGTGGGGACAGCAGAGGGGGAAGTTTACATATTTTTCCCATGATAAAAGTGCAATACATTTCAGATTCTATTTTTAAGCAATCAGTAGACAGGGTCATATTAAAGCCAATAAAAAATATGTATTAGTTTACATCAAGTTTAATTGTACGTATCTCCAGTCTGGTATGAAAAATGCCATGTGCGGCTGTGCATTGTAACTGGTGCCAAACCACTAACTGCTTCAGAAACTTCCACTTACAATAAAATAGTAAAATTATATTGATGCATTTTGCATTACAAATTGAAAGTGTTGATGATGTAAATAATAAAAACAGACTGATATCTAAAGTAAAGAAGTAAAAAAAAAACTTGTGAAAAAAGCAGGATTTTGACTTAGTATGGCTTTGTTTGTTTCAGAAATGTGTTATTTTAAAGCTAAATAGGCTATGTTGGAGGTCTAAAAGCAAAAATAAATTATTTTAGATTTCTCATTTAAAGATCTTTTTTTTAAATATATGAAATTTACAGAATTTGAGCTGGGATGCATTTTAGGGCAATGTGCACTGAAGGATACAATTAATAACTTTTGTAAAAATTAATATATGTTCCAAAAAACGTGAAATATGTTCTTTTGTGATCTGTATACAATAAATACAATTAAAACATTTTTCCTTATGCATAATGCCTATGTGATCTTTTAAGGGTTAAAGAGTGGTGAGGGGATGATGTTGTTTTAAGTCACTGGTCCTCTCTGAGTGCAGGAGTATCAGTTTGATTAACCCTCTTTCCCTTACCGTCGATTACATTTTCTGTTGGGCCATTTGTTATAATCGAGGTTCAAAGGGGACCCCAAACTCTATGCTCTAAGGTGGTGTTGCCCAGTAGGAGTGGTGCTTGTTTCCCTGAGATCTGGCTTTCTTCTGGTATACCATAACTCTGGTCTTGTCCAGATTCTCAGTGCCCATTTCTCACAGCAGTGCTCTAGCAGTGCCAGACTCTGCTGCAGCCCCTGCTCTGTGGGTAACAGCAGGACCAGGTCATCTGCATAGAGCAGGAATTTAATTTCTTTGTCTTGTAGTGAGTTCAGGGGCTGCAGACTGCTCCAACACCGTGGCCAATGCGATAATGCAGATGTTGAACAGTGCTAGGCTCAGATTGCAGCCCTGTCTCACTCCACGCCCTTGGATGAAAAATTCTGTCCTTTGGTTGCCAGTTTTCATACCGCACTTATTCTGTGTGTACATTGACATAATGATGTTAGGGACTTTACCCATAAAACCTCATTCAAGAATTTGGAGGAATAGACCTCGGTACCAAATTTAGTCAAATGCTTTTTTTAAATCTGTAAAACAAGCAAATACTTTTCCTTAATCTTTGTGGTGGACATGTTTGTTAATAAGAGTGTAAATATGGTGAGAGGTGTGGTGGTTTAGTAGAAAGCCAATCTGACCTAATCAGGACACTGTGCTCGGTAAGGAAGGACAGTATTCGGACATTAATGATACTGCAGAACACCTTCCCCAGGTTACTGCTCACACAGATACCTCTGTAATTGTTGGGGTCTAATTTGTCTCCACTTTTGTTAATTGGGGTTATAAGCCCTTGGTTCCAGATGTCAGGGAAGCAACCCGCACACAGAATGAGGTTGAATAATTTGAGCAGGGCCTCCTGCAGCCCGGGACTGCTGTGTTTCAGCATCTCGTTGTTGATGCTGTCGGGCCCGCAGGTTTTCCTGGGCTTGAGTCTCAGTCTCTCTCTCTCTCTCTCTCTCTTTCTCAGAGATCTGAAGTTGGATAATGTAATGCTGGACTCCGAGGGTCACATTAAGATCACCGATTTCGGGATGTGTAAGGAGGGGGTGTTTGAGGGGGGCAGCACTCGGACATTCTGCGGGACCCCCGACTACATAGCACCTGAGGTGATTCCTCCCCCCCCCCCACTCCACTTTCTCTCCCTCCCTCCCTGTCTCTCTGTATCACTCCATCACTATATAACAATCTCACTGTCTCTCTATCCTTCTCTCTCCCTTCTCTTCATGCCTCCCTTTCTCCTTTCTTTTGTATTTCAAATCGTAGGTCTGTGAACTGGTGAGAGTGGTGTGGTAACAGAGTGAATGTACAAACAGTGTTGTACTCCCAAAATATCTGTGTTTATTAAATAACAAAAGGGGCCGCCCATCTACCAACTATGGTATCAGGGGGGAGGGAGGGAGGGGGGGAGGGGTACACAGCTGGCTTGCAGACCAAAACAAAACAGCAACAATAAATCCACAATCCACGTCCCTGTGCATGAAATTGAGCTCTTCAAACAGCGCGGGTGTGGTGAGTGCTGGTGTCGTGAGGTGAGTGTAGTGCTCAGGTGGTTGGTCTGGCTCCGTGGCTGTAGCCTCTGGCTCCATACTCCTCCGCTACAAGACAGAACAAACACGTAACAAAAACAAACAAAAGCTCTGGCCGTATGTTACGTTTCAGCGCAAGGCCAGGACTCATGCAGCTGCGTCCCCTTTGTACTGCCCAACCCCTCCCTGCAAGCAGCTTCATGCTTCCTCCAAGATGGCCGACTTCCTGTTTCCGCTCACCGTCGAGTCGACCCGTCTATGGGGAAGTGTACTACCAACCTTAAACAGCGCCCTTTCTGGTTGGGAGGGAGATTTACAGGATTGATTCTTTCTCTCTTTATCACAAGGTCCTAATACATTGATCACATACATATAACTAACAGCTAACAGCTCTAAGTATATATCTATATATATATATATATATATATATATATATATATATATATATATATATATATATATATATATATATATATATATATATACTGTATATATATGGCCTGTGATTGGTTAAAACCTCATCATAGGAGGAAAATTAGATTGAACTATTGCTCTAACATCCTTACACCATCGGTCAATAGTGTCGGCCTGTCATGTGATTGGTTCAAATCACTGTCAGTCCTGTCCCTTTTCAAAGGAACACCTTTCTCCCCTGCACTCCTCACAACAAGAGAAAATGGCTGAACAACGATTCTGTGACTTAGCAGAACACAGAGTTAATAGAAAATTAATTACAAAAGAATGATGCGCCAAACACTAAAATGGTGATTAAAACGCCAGTCACTGTTTTCTGACTTTCTGAAATTCAAACAATATGATGGGTGGGATATAAACTGGATTATGCAGCAGTCAGCCAGCCAGATGCAGACGGAGAAAAACATTGCTAACTATACGGTATGAACTTCAAAAACATTTTCTGTTATTTATTTATTTACGTATGCTGTATCAGCTACATTTAAACAAAATCTATAAAGTCGTATTTACTATCCAATTATTTTCTTGACTGATTCACATATTAAATATGTATTACAGACTGAGCCATACTGGAAAATGAAATGCCCCTCGGGAAGACTATTGTTACCTCTAGCCTACAGCTTCAGACATTATATACACCCCGGGGAATTACGCAATGATGCGCCCATGTAATGTTACGCATATTAAATACCGTACTCCTTTGAATTTAAGACGCCCTCGAATTTAAGACGCAGCCCAAATTTACCACCCTCAATTTGAGGAAAAATAAATAAGCATTTACAAAAATACAACCTCAATTACACTGTTGTATTGTTCAAAACTGACACGAAAGAGTGTTGTTGTAGATTAACCACACAGCTTGTTTATTGTGCAGAATACTTCAGATGGCATCTCTTATACACACACCCCTCACTCACTCACGCCACCACACATCCTGATACAGCAAACACGACACAACACTCCACAGCATCAGGCAACATGTAACCCAGCAACCACACCAGCACTGAACACTTGCTTGGCATGTCGAAAAATACAGGGTCTGATCAGCATTTCCGATGTGTCCAAGCTGGTACTGTTTGTTAGAAATGCTGAAATTGTAAACGTTTCTCTTGGTAACGTCAGGAAGCTTGCTTTGTTTTTTCTCAGCAGTGTCACATTGCTGCTTGTGTATTCGGGCAGACGTCTTTGTTGTCTTTTCTTGGCAGTCAGTCACGTTGCTGTTTGTGTTCTCGGGTAGTCACGTCTTTTGCTGGTGATTTTTAATACACGCATCACTATACTGCACTCAAATTTAAGACACAGGCTATTTTTGAGAAGCAAAAAATTGTTAAAAAAGCGTGTCTTAAATTCGAAGGAATACGGTATTATCGCATTAACAGAGAAGGACAGGGAAACATGTTGGACCACACTGAGGATCAAGGGAACATTGATTGATTTTGTCAGGAAATGTCATGACGAAGGTCCCACGTTGCTAATATATCAGCAAAAGAGAGAGTAAAAGATTTGCTTTGCTTTGTACACTGTGAAGGTGGCACCCGATGTGATCCAGAGCGCTCTACCGCCAGGGGAAATTGACTTGTTTTGGTTATCGACAGCTGACCGTCTTCCTAATTTGAAAACATTAGCTTTCAGGTAGATAAATGCAGTAACAAATACATCTGATGCTGAGCACAGCAACTTGCTGTATAATCTTGTCCTGTCCAATCGGAGGCGTTCTCTTTCGGAAGACAAACTGAAAGAGCTGGTCTTCTTTTATTTCATCTCGGAATCTAGAAAGACTTTAAAATTAATAATCGATACACGGGTAGTAAAAAGAGACCGGGTTGGGTTGAGTAATTTAAAACCTGTTTACGGGTTCCCGTGCCAACCTCTAATATAATATACATATATATATATATAGGGCGAAACCCAGTGGTCTGGCAAGTCTCGCTTTGCCAAAGGCTTCTGGGCGAATCCCAGAGTGACCCCTTTTTTTCAGCACTTGCCCGCATCCAATCGGGGAAATCTAGATTGGCCCAGAACTTCAAAACGATGACTGAACAAAACCCGTTTTTTCAACAGTTTTCACTGAATTTTGTGACCAGCCCAGGTGTGTCTGGTTTCGTCCAATGCTTCAGAATCGATGCTGGGTGAATCTGGTTCGCCCATGCCATTCATTTGGATAAGTCTAGTTTCACCCAAAGCTTCAACATCGATGCTGGGCCAATCTAATTTTGCCTATGTCAATTATTTGGGTGAGTCTAGTTTTGCATTTCTACACTCTCCCCTGTCCGCTTGCAAGCTGGTGTCCAGCGGCAGCACTGAGAAGGCAGGACACCATGGCTGGTTGTTCAAACCGGCATACTGTACGTCAGCCGAATACATCGTCAGGAAAGTCCATACAGGCTTGTTTTACTTCCCTGTTACTCTCCGTTCCAAACATTACAATTGTGTTCCCACTCCTGCACGAACAAAACCACAGACAAAGGACAGACAAACAGATACAAACCCCCGGTATGGCCATCCCATTTACAAGCGATGTGGGCTATTTATATGCAGGTGTGTAAAACTATCAATAATTCAATAAGGCTACAAGGGGACTGAGTAGGGAAGCTATTAGAAAGTGCTAAATCAATTACAAAGTGCCAGTCGATAATATATTATTATTTATATAAAAAAATGTGCACTAATCAAATCAAAGTGTACAATTATAAAAATAAAACATACAAGTGACAAATAAATACGTGAAATATAACAGGGGCATTATTGACCCTGTTGCAATCTAAACTACCTTTTAATGAAGACGAAACAAAAGAAGATTTGAACATGAACAATTAACATATTATTCTCCTTTTGTGTGTGTGTGTGTGTGGCGAGTTTGTCTGCACATATGGAGGAGCGAGACTTTTTGACTGGGCTTTTTGAGAGAGAGAGCTAATAAAATAGTGGTTTTAACCGTTATTAAAACCAGCCCTGGCGCCTTGCCTTTTCAGCACCGCCCCTGGAAACCCAGAACACCATCGCTACATTGTTGTCAGAAGTGGAGGCGAGGCAGGTACCCCGGCACACACTTGAAAGCTGGCAGGGGAGAGTGTAGAAATGCAAAACCAGACTCGCCCAAATAATTGGCATAGGCAAAACTAGACTGGTCCAGTATCGATGTTGAAGCTTTCGACAAAACTAGACTTGTCCAAATTAATGGCATGGGCAAACCAGATTCACCCAGCAACAATTTTGAAGAGTTGGATGAAAATAGACTCACCTGGGCTAGTCCCGAAATTCAGTGAAAACTGTTGAAAAAATGGGTTTCGCCCAGTCATTTTTTTCAAGTTCTGGGCTAATCTAGATTCACCCGATTGGACGGGTGCGAGTGCCAAAAAAAAAGTGGTAACTTCTGGATTTGCCCAGAAGCCCTTGGTGAAACTAGATTGGCCCGGGCAAAACTAGACTCACCAGACCACCAGGTTTTGCCCTTAACATATGTGTGTGTGTGTATATATATATTAGGAAAATCTTTTGTAGCAAAAGTTTTGCTTTTGTGGATGAGGAAAAAATGTTAACAAGAAATAGATGTCTACAATTATTTATTTCAGCAATTGTTTTTGCAAAACTCCAAAAATGCTAATTCAAAAGTATTCATACCCTTTGATGCTATGATAGTATTGTCTTCAAGGTGCTAGAAATTTCAATTTGATAATGCTGAACCTAATTCTAGAAAAGAAAATGCTGGATTGTAGGTGAACATTCTAGAGTATAAAATTGTTAGGCAATATGGGGAAAAAGTAAGAGCTATATCTGAAGATCTTAGGCAGAAAATAATTTATTGTCATAAAGCTGGAGAAGGATACAAGAAGATTTCCAAGCATTTGAGTATCCCAATTTCAACCATTGTTTCTATTATCAAGAAGTTCAAGAGTCATGATACTGTCACAAAGCTTCCTTGGTCTGGAAGAAAGAAGGTTCTTTCATCAAGAACAAGTAGAAGGATTGTGAGGATGGTTAATAACAATCCGAGATTGACTGCCAAAAATATTCAAAGTGAATTGGCTGCAGGTTGGACTGGGGTTTCCATTTCAACCATAGATCGAGTATTGCATGGTGAAGGTCTCAATGGTCGCAGGCCAAGGAAAAAGCCACTCTTAAGAAAACATCACAAGACAATCTCTTAAAGGTTTCAAAGCATCAAGTGAATGATGGATATGAGTTCTGGTCAAAGGTTTTGTGGAATAGGGGCTCCCGAGTGGCACATCTGGTAAAGGCACTCCAAGTGGAGTGCAGGATGCACCCTATAGCCTGGAGGTCACAGGTTCGAGTCCAGGCTATTCTATTACCGATCGTAGATGGGGGCTCCCAGGGGGCGGCGCACAATTGGCCGATGCATGGTAAAATATATTCCATAGCACACCAAAAGATATTGGCCAATCATCTGAAACCCTCCGCTACAAAACTTGGTTTAAAGCCCAACTCGACGCTCCAACACAACAACGATCCAAAGCACCCATCAGAATCTACTTCAGAATATTCTTAACCAATCAAGGTTCTGGAGTGGCCTAGTCAAAGTCCCGCTCTAAATCCGATTGAGAATCTTTGGTATGAGTTGAAGAAGGCTGCGCACAAGAGAAGTCCTTGGAATCTGAATGAACTGGAACAATTTTGCATTGAAGAATGTTCAAAAATCACTAACAAAGCTCACTGACAAATACCCTAATCGTTTAAAAGAGGTTACTATTGCTAAAGGTGCCTCAACTAGCTATTAATTTCATTTTCCTTGTCAGGGTATGAATGCTTTTGAATTAGCATTTTTTGAGTTTTGCAAAAAAAAATTGCTGAAATAAATAATTGTAGACATCTATTTATTGTAACTTTTTTCCCTCATCCACAAAAGCAAAACTTTTGCTACAAAAGAAGTATTTGGGCACTTAAAAAAATTAGATAAACTACTAAGAAAGTGATTACTGTTCTATTGAAAGATATAGATTAAAGTAGAGCTTTATAATAAAACAACAAATTATTACATAGCATGCATAAAATAAAAAATAATACTTTGACAAAAGTATTTGGGCAATCAACATATTTCGTATAAAACCATGACTGAAAACAATTAATTAAAGTACAATATATGTATTTGTATGTTTCCAATCGATTTATGTTTGTTAATGAATATGAGGGCATATTAAAATAACATGAATGTGTTCTCTGTACACATTACATTATGTAAAAATACAGATATGTACAATAGATTTAAACAGTACAGTAGTAAAATTAAATGAATACCTAGCAGGCTTTTTTTAAGTCTATCCTACATGTAATACAGTACAAAACAAACCATGCTGATGCATTGTAGGCTCCACCTTGTTGTAGGACACATAGATAATAAAATATTATTTTAAACTGAAAATAAATTATTTCAGCATATTTTATTTTTTATCTTAGTCTACTTACAATTAGCCCCAAATAAATCATAGTGTTACATTAACATGTTCTGGCTATACAGGACCTCAAATATCTGCCATTTCAAATCAGTAAACAGCTTCTGCCACCTATGTTCTCCTCTTTGCCACAGCATTCAGTCGACAGAATTTTTGGGTCATTTACGTCTGCGCAAAATCCTTGTCAGACCTGCATGAATAGCTCATGAATGTATGGCAGCTCATTATCTATGTTTAACATGCTGCTTTGCATACGTAAACATCAGTAATTCAATGCAAATGAGGCGATGGCGCTATTCCACCCCTTTCATTTCAACACGCGGGTGCCTGCCTACCTCTAACAGCTGACTGCTCTAGGTATAATATATATCTATTTATAATCCAGGGCTGGCAATGGAACGTGAAACAAGCAATGTGATTGGTCGAGCAAGGTTCCTGCTGTCCATATATTGGATGGATATGGACAGTTGGAGCCTTGTCACATATTCTAAATTACTGCGCTGTCTAACAATTTAAAGTATCAGACGGTAGCCATCTTGCTTTTACAGTTACAGATGTACAGCTGTAACTATGAAACTGAGTGACCAATTACTTGTAAAAAAATCCCAAAGTAGAAAGCAGACATGCCGATTTTGGATGAAGAACAATTAAATGAACTGGAAGATAGCAAAAAAAAAAGAAAAATCACTGTCTTTATACTCAGTCACCCCGACTTTAAAATAATGTATTATTATTATTTTATTTATTTTTTTTTTTTTTTTTAAATTTAGTCGTCGCCAATTATTTTTACCCCGGTTTTCTCCCCAATTTAGCATTTATTATCTGTATCCCCGGCTCACCGCTCGCAACCCCCCCGCCGACTCAGGAAACGGAGGCTGAAACACGCGTCCTCCGAAACGTGCTCCTTCCAAGCCGTCATTTTTCGCACTGCAGATCCACAGCAATGCCACCAGACCTATAGTGCCGGAGGACAACACAGATCTGGCGGCTCCACTGCAGAACCACAGGCGCCCTATCGGCCACAGGGGTCGCTGATGCGCGGTGAGCCGTGGATTCCCCTGCCGACCTAAGCCCTCCCTACCCGGGCAGCGCTCAGCCAATTGTGCGCCGCCCCCTAGGAACTCTCGGTCACGGTCAGCTGTGACATAGCCTGGACTCGAACCTGCGATCTCCAGGCTATAGGGCACATCCTGCGAGGAGCGCCTTTACTGGATGCGCCACTCGGGAGCCCCTAAAATAATGTATTTTTAGCGGTTTGTAAACGCTGCAGAAAAACACAAAAAGACACTTCTGCACATTGTCCACCCCTCTCAGATACATACCTTGGAAAATTACTGAAATCCGAGACGTCTTTGTGTTTATTTCTATTCCTCCCGTCTGTTCTGCTCAAACAGTGTGTCTGCACTGTCAGTGACAGGGAAAATAATAACTCAGTGCCGTCTCAACTCCGCCCCCTGGTGTATCCTTTCAATAGCAACGTCCACAATATCAAAAATACAGATGTACTTTCTTTTGCATGGTCCAATAAAATTAATGTACTCCGCTTAACTTAGTGTGTAGTTCAAAGTTATAAATGGGACTACTTTATTGGCATAAGGATATTTAATAAAAAATAATAATTTTTTGACCTAAACATCATGATTTATGCTTTTTTTCTTCAAATCCACTGTTTGACCTGAATTATAAATGCAATAAAGCTTTTCAGGGCATCCATATACGTTGAATATATGGACTTCCCCGAGGCATCTGTATATTCAATGCATACAGACGCCCTGTCAGGCCTTAGAATATGAGCACAATCGCTCAGCACAGCTGACCCTGCAGAGCTGTAAAACCAGCTGCTCCCGGCACACTGTCCAGGCGAGGGACTCCCAGCACTGCAACATAGCTTCAAAACAGTGGGTCCAAAATGAGTCTTATAAAGCCTAAACATCTGAGAATCTTTGTATGAAGACGAATGTTTCAGCTTGTTGTAGCTCACAGTATCAAGGAAGACCATAAGCGGGTACATGGTTACAAAGTCGTATGTTTACTTACAAGGTGACTAAAAATACTAAAAAACATTTTAGTTGACTAGAACTATGACTAAAATGCAGTGCCTTGACTAAAACTAGAGTGTATATTGCAATTCCTAATAAATCGGCCACTGCATTGCACATTTTTTTTCCATGACAACACCGTCCTCATGACAGTTCCTAATAAATCAGGCACAGCCTGCAGCAGGTAACAGAGACACATTGTGCATGTAATATGAGTTTATGTAACGAGAGAGAGGAGAGGAGAGGGGAGGGAGAGAGGAGAGAGGAGAGAGGGGGAGGGGAGAGGGAAGAGGGGAGGGAGAGAGGGGAGAGGAGAGAGAGTGGTAGAGGGGAGGGAGAGAGGAGAGAGGGGAGGGGAGAGGGAAGAGGGGAGGGAGAGAGGAGAGAGTGGTAGAGGGGAGTGGAGAGAGGGGGAGAGAGGAGAGAGAGAGTGGGAGAGGGGAGGAGGGAGAGAGGAGAGGGGGAAGAGAGGGGGGAGAGAGAGTGGGGAGAGAGGGTGAGGGGCGAGAGAGGGAGGATAGTGAGGAGAGCGGGAGAAGGGAGAAGGACGGGTGGTTTTAATTATTTATTGACCCCCTGTATGTCAAATATGACCTTGGTACTGAGCAGTGCGATGTGAACAAAGCACAAGATCAATAAATATCTGAATCACTGAGAGATTCTGTATCCAGCAAACACAACAAGGAGATACACACACACAGACAGACAGACAGCAGATATTCATAAACACACAGAGCGATAGGTACATATAGATAACAGTAATCTGGGGAAGGTGTTCTGCAGTATAATTAACACCCGAATACTGACCTTCCTTACTGAGCACAGTATCCCGAGTAAGAGTCAGATTGGCTTTCTACGAAACCACCGCACCTCTGACTATATTTACACCCTACACACTCTAATAAACAAACACATCCACCAAACAAACAAAGACAGTTAATTACAATCGGATGGCCAATGGTGCAGAATGCTACGCTTAGACCTAGAAGTATGAGGACAGAGGCAAGGCCTGAATCAGAAGATAATAGCACATCATTTACCACTTTGATAACGGCTGTTCAACATCTTAAATGACTTGGCTACAGTGCTGGAGCAGTCCCTGGTCTCACTTTACACAACACAGAAATTAAATTCCTGCTCTATGCAGACGACCTGGTCCTGCTGTCACCCACAGAGTAGGGGCTGCAGCAGAGCCTGGCACTGCTAGAGCAGTACTGTCAGAACTGGGCACTGGCAGTAAACCTGGACAAGACCAGAAAAAAGCCAGATCTCAGGGAAACAGGTACCACTTCACTCTGGGCAACACCACACTGGAGCAGCACCAGCTATACATACCTGGGTCTGACTAAGGTGACCAGACGTCCCGTTTTGGATGGGACAGTCCCACTTTTGGAACACTGGTCCCAGTGTCCCCAGAACCTTTCTTTGGACGCTCATTTCATCCCATTTTTTTCCCACAGCATCGTCGCGCCGGTAACAGAATATTGTATTTACATGCAGGCTGCTGTGCTACTACCATATCTAACTTATTACAGCACAGTAACACTTGATGTGACTAAAGGGAAGGTTGAATTACCAGCATTAACAAGGTTTAGGTTTAGGGGTAGAGATTACATTAGTGGTAGACATTAGGTTTAGCCGTAGAGGGTAGATTTAGGTTAGGTTAGGAGGCTAGTAGGTACCTATCGGCCCATTCCTATGGGATGATTTTGCTTCATAACGTCCCATTGAATCGACTGATTCTAATCAGAACGACTGGCTGCTAAACGAAGTGGCGGCTATCCTCGTCTGAATCATCACTCTTGTTGTGTGAAGAGGTTACACTACTGTAGTCTAACAATAACTGCTCATACAGGTACCATTGTATTGTGTTGGAATGATTCTCTTCATCCATGATGTTTGTTTATCTGCATGTAAACGGCTTTGTGTGTAGCTATAGATGTCAAGTGTGGAAATCAGCGCTGTCACGTCACATCACCGTGCCATGTTTAAAACGCAGCGCACTGAAGCTTGTCATGGTTTGAACACTTTGTGCATCAAAACAGCCCATCACAACAATAGGAGGGGCTGTAAAACATGACAAAAGCATTTGGAAACATATTTTCTATTGAAATAAGTCTATATTGACTTTCAGTTCACCACAGGTAACCTCTAAGAAATGTATGTTAGTGAATAATACAAACTAATTCATGAACTAGTTATTTTCACATTTGTGAAATTCATGTTGTAAAAATATTCTGTTTCAGAACTTCTTAAGTAGGGATTTGATGTTGTTTTTTGCATTAATGAAATACAGCAGTTTCAGGTCTCCAGGTGTCCATTTCATTTCATACAATAAAATGATTTACATTGATAGTTGAGTACTGTATATCATACAAATAGTTGAAAACAATTACAAATAGAATCATTTTTACATTTCTTCGTTAAAAAATATCTCAAATAAGCTGCCTAGAGGCAGGATAAATTTATTTAATTTGGTGACCCTTCCTGTGTTAAATGTATTATAGAAGAAGTATAATTAAATAAAGTTTAATAGAAGAAAAACAACATGTTGATAAAAACATATATTTTTCCTTCAGCAAAAGAGGCAAATGTCAGGGCTCGAATTACCTGGGGGTGGGGTTGATCCCTTTAAGTTTCTCCAAATAGTTTTATTTCCAAATGTCCTTTTTAACATGTTTTAAGCGGACATCTATCACTTAAAACAGTAAAGGACTCTGTTAAAAATGTGTTAATTGTATGATGACATTTCCTGCCTTGTCTATGCAGTTTTTCAGTACCAATCAATGATAATGAGAACGCATCTCCTGACAATCTGAAAACTCTGCACAATTTGCATAAGCTAATTTGTGCTTATATTAAGGAAGATTAAATAGTGTTCCTTTCGTAAGTAAGTTACATTTCATTTGATCAATTTAATCTTATTACACCTGTGGACTCAAAAAAATAAACTCCAGCCAAGATTAGCAAAGAAATTAGCCTTTGTAAAATGTGTAGCTATCTCATTTACTGTAGATTGTTTGAAGATGCTTTCTCACGCTCATTGACATGGAATAGGCAGGGCATTTCATCATGCAACTAACACGTTTTCAACAGGCTCCTTTCCATTTTAAGAGATGCCCGTCCGCTTACAGCATGTTAAAGGAGGGATTTGAGAAACTTAAAGGGTTTGCCTACATGGATTACTATTCACCAGACTTAATAACTACTTCAGAAGGAAATTCCTGTTTCTGCAAACAGGGCAGCTTATAAACACAACTCAGAAAAGCTGATTTGTGGGCTTCATTTATTGCACACGCTCAAAAGATAGGATATTTAAGACCTGTCATTACCTTTAATAGTAATAGTTTAGAAAGTGGCTGAAAACCATTCCTGCTATCTATTAATCACGGCACACTAGCGATCCAAGCAGAAACTGCAATAGAAAAAAAGAAATGAAATATTTTGAAAAAAATAGATTCTATGAAGTAACCGTTTAATACATAGAAATATTGAGATATGTTATGTTTTCATACAGGAAGGGCTTGGTTTGCAGATTGGAGATAGAGATAGAGCAAGATGGAAAGTGGAAATCAAAGTGAGAAGATGCAGTTTCTTAGGCAGAAAAGGGACTAGATTTGCAGCAGTAATCAGCAATAAAATTGAATCTTGGTATTTGATATTATTGAATTGCTACAGTGTAATGTAATAACTATACTTGTTGTGTAGAAATGAAATTACAGACAATAAGATCATTTATTCACAAAACAGTTTTTGAAAGTAAAAGATTCCACTCTGAATATCACCATGAGTCTCTGCATTCACTTTCAATATGATGTTAGATCAAACATTGTCAAAGTGAAAATAAAAACCCTAGAGCTTCCGCGTAGCTTTGAAGTTGGATGTTATTCATAATGTTTCCATACTGTCCCAGTTTAAGGACTTAAAAATCTGGTCACCTTAGGTCTGACCATCAGTGCATCAGGGAGTTTTAACCTGGCTATCAAAGCAATAAAAGACTAGGCACTGAGAGCTTTCTACACCATGACGCATCGACTTTGCAAAATTAAACCACCAGTACAAATTTTGCTTAAAATGTATTATTGAACCGTTCCCCTCAGCCAACTGGTACAAGAAACAACTCCAAGAAAAAACAACTCCTAATCTCAATAATGACAAAAATGTACATCAATTTAAACAACACATAGAAGTCATGTTAGAAAGATAAATTTAAAGCACAGAACAAACAAGAGTGCTATCGGGCCCTAAAAAGAGACTAACCTTGGCTGAATACCTGGTCAGGGTCAAAGACACACAACTGAGGCAAATCCTGACCAAGTACAGACTCAGTGACTTGGGATGGGGGGCATATAAAGGGTGGGGGTGGAGGTGGGGGTATCTGTTTGTATTGTGTTGATGTTTGTTGTTTAATATGCTTTGGCAAAACTTAATTTATTTTGTCATGCCAATAAAGCCTCTTTTAAATTAGAAGTAGAAGTAGAATTTGATAGAGATAGACACAGGTGGATAAATATATTATGAAAATGTTATTACTAACTGTATCTTTGCCTTCCCCCTCTCTCCTCTCTTTCCTCTCTCCTCTCTCCTTTCTCCTCTCTTTCATCTCCTCTCTCTCCTCTCTTCACTCCCCTCTCTTCCCTCTTTCTCCTCTCATCTCTCCTCTCTCCTCTCTCTTCTCTCCTTTATCTCCAATCTCTCCTCTCTCCTTGCCTCTTTCTCCTCTCCTCTCTCCACTCTCCCCTCTCTCTCCTCTCCTTTCTCTCCACTCCTCTCTCTACTCCCCTCTCTCTCCCCTGTCTCCTCTTTCTCCTTCTCTCATCTCTCTCTCTCCTCTGTCCCCTTTCTCCTTCTCTCTCCTCTCTCTCCTCTGTCTCATCTCTCTCCTCTCTCCCCTCTTTCTCCTTCTCTCTCCTCTCTCTCCTCTGTCTCATTTCTCTCTCCTCTAGATTATTGCCTATCAGGCCTATGGGAAGTCAGTGGATTGGTGGTCTTTTGGAGTTCTGTTGTATGAGATGCTCGCTGGACAGGTAAGTAACTCTAGACTCCTCCAGTATGTTAAAGTCCTTGCATCTACAACACGACCCCTACAACACGACCCCAGAAAACTTTACCTCTTCAGTTTACTGTACTAATATTTGCATCAGATTCTGGGGTTATGAGGGGTGTCTGCCTGTCTGTACATCCGTCCGTCTGTATGTCACACTTCTACATCTTGAGAACACAAGAAGTTATTCCACACACTGTAAATCATTTTAATAGACTTTACCAGGACGCCTCATTCGCTTACCTAACAAAGGTCTTCAATACCACTTATTTCTTAGCAGACTTATCTAAATTCCATTAAACTGTTCTCTCTCTCCTCTCTCTCACTCTCTCCCCTCTTCCAATACCTCTCTCCTTCTTATCTACTCTCTTCTCTTAAATTCCAATTTAAATTAAAAGTTGCTTTATTGGCATGACAACATCAGAAGTATTGCCAAAGCAGTTACAAAGTACAATATAAACATTAGGAACATCAATCAAATTTAATAAATGAAAAGGAATAATTCAATAAAGAGGCAGGAATGTAAAATTGAACACTGAACAACGGTAAATAAAACAACTCTCTCTCTCTCTCAGCCCCCCTTCGATGGAGAGGATGAGGAAGAGCTGTTTCAGTCCATCATGGAGCACAACGTCTCCTACCCCAAATCTCTGTCCCGTGAGGCTGTGGCAATATGCAAAGGGGTGAGTCTGCAGTGTCTTATTGCTGTTAGAATCTCACCTGGGTCTCATTGCTGTTAGAATCTCACCTGGGTCTTATTGCTGTTAGAATCTCACCTGGGTCTTATTGCTGTTAGAATCTCACCTGGGTCTTATTGCTGTTACAATCTCACCTGGGTCTTATTGCTGTTAGAATCTCACCTGGGTCTTATTGCTGTTAGAATCTCACCTGGGTCTTATTGCTGTTACAATCTCACCTGGGTCTTACTGCTGTTACAATCTCACCTGGGTCTTATTGCTGTAGAAAACTCAGCAGTGTCCTATTGTTTCTATAAACTTGACAGTGTCTTGTAGATGTTATGCAACTCAATAGCTGTAATAAACTCAACACTGTGCTATTGCTGTTCTAAAGTATTGTGAGTTTTAGACATGAGAACTCCATGAGAGAATACACTGACACAGAGATATGCTGCTAATAAAATGTATTTATTAGTTTATGCCAGTAGAGTTCGAAGCGTGCAGTCACTTCATACCACTGAGTGCCTCTCCTGCAGGTGCAGTTACACCTCCTCTCCTGCAGGTGCAGTAACACCTCCTCTCCTGCAGGTGCAGTTACACCTCCTCTCCTGCAGGTGCAGTTACACCTCCTCTCCTGCAGGTGCAGTTACACCTCCTCTCCTGCAGGTGCAGTTACACCTCCTCTCCTGCAGGTGCAGTTACACCTCCTCTCCTGCAGGTGCAGTTACACCTCCTCTCCTGCAGGTGCAGTTACTCCTCCTCTCCTGCAGGTGCAGTTACACCTCCTCTCCTGCAGGTGCAGTTACACCTCCTCTCCTGCAGGTGCAGTTACACCTCCTCTCCTGCAGGTGCAGTTACTCCTCCTCTCCTGCAGGTGCAGTTACACCTCCTCTCCTGCAGGTGCAGTTACACCTCCTCTCCTGCAGGTGCAGTTACACCTCCTCTCCTGCAGGTGCAGTTACACCTCCTCTCCTGCAGGTGCAGTTACTCCTCCTCTCCTGCAGGTGCAGTTACTCCTCCTCTCCTGCAGGTGCAGTTACTCCTCCTCTCCTGCAGGTGCAGTTACACCTCCTCTCCTGCAGGTGCAGTTACTCCTCCTCTCCTGCAGGTGCAGTTACTCCTCCTCTCCTGCAGGTGCAGTTACTCCTCCTCTCCTGCAGGTGCAGTTACACCTCCTCTCCTGCAGGTGCAGTTACACCTCCTCTCCTGCAGGTGCAGTTACTCCTCCTCTCCTGCAGGTGCAGTTACACCTCCTCTCCTGCAGGTGCAGTTACACCTCCTCTCCTGCAGGTGCAGTAACACCTCCTCTCCTGCAGGTGCAGTTACACCTCCTCTCCTGCAGGTGCAGTTACTCCTCCTCTCCTGCAGGTGCAGTTACACCTCCTCTCCTGCAGGTGCAGTTACACCTCCTCTCCTGCAGGTGCAGTTACTCCTCCTCTCCTGCAGGTGCAGTTACACCTCCTCTCCTGCAGGTGCAGTTACACCTCCTCTCCTGCAGGTGCAGTAACACCTCCTCTCCTGCAGGTGCAGTTACTCCTCCTCTCCTGCAGGTGCAGTTACTCCTCCTCTCCTGCAGGTGCAGTTACACCTCCTCTCCTGCAGGTGCAGTTACACCTCCTCTCCTGCAGGTGCAGTTACACCTCCTCTCCTGCAGGTGCAGTTACTCCTCCTCTCCTGCAGGTGCAGTTACACCTCCTCTCCTGCAGGTGCAGTTACACCTCCTCTCCTGCAGGTGCAGTTACACCTCCTCTGCTGCAGGTGCAGTTACACCTCCTCTCCTGCAGGTGCAGTTACTCCTCCTCTCCTGCATGTGCAGTTACACCTCCTCTGCTGCAGGTGCAGTTACACCTCCTCTCCTGCAGGTGCAGTTACTCCTCCTCTCCTGCAGGTGCAGTTACTCCTCCTCTCCTGCAGGTGCAGTTACTCCTCCTCTCCTGCAGGTGCAGTTACACCTCCTCTCCTGCAGGTGCAGTTACACCTCCTCTCCTGCAGGTGCAGTTACACCTCCTCTCCTGCAGGTGCAGTTACTCCTCCTCTCCTGCAGGTGCAGTTACTCCTCCTCTCCTGCAGGTGCAGTTACACCTCCTCTCCTGCAGGTGCAGTTACACCTCCTCTCCTGCAGGTGCAGTTACTCCTCCTCTCCTGCAGGTGCAGTTACTCCTCCTCTCCTGCATGTGCAGTTACACCTCCTCTCCTGCAGGTGCAGTTACTCCTCCTCTCCTGCAGGTGCAGTTACACCTCCTCTCCTGCAGGTGCAGTTACACCTCCTCTCCTGCAGGTGCAGTTACTCCTCCTCTCCTGCATGTGCAGTTACACCTCCTCTCCTGCAGGTGCAGTTACTCCTCCTCTCCTGCATGTGCAGTTACACCTCCTCTCCTGCAGGTGCAGTTACTCCTCCTCTCCAGTGTCTTGTTGCTGATATAAACTCAACAGTATCGTATTGCTGTTATAAACAGTGTCATATTGCTGTTATAAACTCAACAGTGTCGTATTGCTGTTATAAACAGTGCTGTATTGCTGTTATGAACTCAAAAGTGTTGTATTGCTGGTATAAACAGTGCCTCATTGCTGTTATAAACTCAACAGTGTCATATTGCTGTTATAAACAGTGCTGTATTGCTGTTATAAACTCAACAGTATCGTATTGCTGTTATAAACAGTGCCTTATTGCTGTTATAAACTCAACAGTGTCTTATTGCTGTTATAAACTCAGTGTAGGTGTTTTATCAGGGCTGCTGCTCAGGTTTCAATGAGTTTGACATTCTCGCCCCCCAGCTCCTGACGAAGCACCCAGCCAAGAGGCTCGGCTCCGCCGTCGATGGGGAGAGGGAGGTGCGGGACCACGCCTTCTTCCGCAGGATCGACTGGGTCAAACTGGAAGCACTGGAAATACAACCACCCTTCAGACCCAGACCAGTAAGAGACTGGGAGGGGAGGGGAGAAGAAAGAGAGGAGAGGGGATGGAGGGGGAACGCAAGAGAGGGAGAGGAGACAGGGGAAAGAGAGGAGAGAGGAGGGGGAGAGAGGGAGGGGAAGATGATAGAGAGGGAGGAGTGGATCTAATACAATGTGTAATGTTGTTTTTTTTTTTCTCAGGGTGGCCGGAACGGAGAGAATTTCGATAAGTTCTTCACCCGAGCCCCCCCGGTTCTCACCCCCCCAGATCGGATGGTTCTGGCCTCGCTGGATCAGAATGAGTTTCGGGGGTTTAGCTTCGTGAACCCTGAGTTCCTGCACCCCTCGGAGAGAGAGAGGGATCTAGCCGGGCTGCTGCCCTCACCCCTCAGCCCACACAACCCTATATCACTGGTCTGAGAGGCTGAGAGAATAAACACATTGTCAGACCTGTCCCCATCGCAATCAGGAAAAAAAAAACACAGCTCCCAGCATGCCCCAGCACTATCAGTAAGAGTGAGGGATGCTGGGAGGTGTAGTTCTTGATCCTGTGACAGTATAATATGATGATTGAGTTTACACTTTCCCCTTCATAGACCCCAGTGTTAGATGTTAAAGCCAGGCTGCCCTGTAGCCAAGTTTCAAGAGCAAGGCTACAGGAAAGAGCTGCAGACAATAAGCAGCAGATATTATACCTCCCCATTGAAACCTATTAGCAGCAAGTACACTTTGCTCAGAGTGTAGATCTCACACTCACAATGTCATGACAAGCATTCAAAACGCTTAAACCACAACAGGATTCAGTGCATAGAGATAGTACTTGAAAGCTACATGTCGAAAATGTCTATTTTCTAATATAAAATAAAACCACACCAGGGCAACGTCAAACCCGATCCGGGAGAGGCAGGCAGACAGGCAGGCAGGTCCTAATACACAGGCCAGGCCCTGCAGTTTGTATTGAATGTTTTGGTGCTCACTACTGTTGATTTGTGAGTTTAGTGTTAATGTAAGAAGAAAGAGTCTGTTCTATTAGTTATTAGTGTATTTAAAAGACAGAAATTACAATAAAACCTGATATTAAGGTCACTCAGTATAAAGGCCTCCTCAATATTAATTATTTTGTCAGCTATAATGGTTTTAATATTGAGATTGTATTGTAATTCTTAAATTGTGTTCATTTATTTATTAAATTGGGAATATTTAGCAACGTATAAAAATGATTTTATATCAATATTACAAATGTATTTTGTGAACAGAATTATATATATATGAAACAAGGACCAGGGGTCACAAATGGAGATTAGATAAAGGGGCATTCAGAACAGAAAATAGGAGGCACTTTTTACACAGAGAATTGTGAGGGTCTGGAACCAACTCCCCAGTAATGTTGTTGAAGATGACACCCTGGGATCCTTCAATCCTTCAAGAAGCTGTTCTTATATATATATATATATATATATATATATATATAATTTGTTATAATTGGTATTTAATTTTTTAAAACATTTGTCCAATTAGATTTTAAAAACTGAATTCAGTTAAATTTATGTGTTTATAAAACTATAATAGTAATAGCTGCAAATGTAGTATTTTTACAAGGACTTCTGTGTCTATTAATCAGTTTGTAGTAAAACTAAGGTTTATTTGGGCATATGAAATAACAGAAAGTGATGAAATATATATATGTGTGTGTGAGTGTGTGTGATGAACTTAGAATCTGAGAATCATTTATTTATTGAAGCGATAAAACGTTAGCATTTTAGAGAAAAAAATATATAATATGCATATTACCATTTTGTATTGAATAAAACTGTTAACTATCTCTCTATCTGTCCACCATCTGTCTATCTTTATCTGCCTATCTGTCCATCTCTCTATCTGTTTATCTATCTATCTTTATCTGCCTATCTATCCATCTCTCTATCTGTTTATCTGTCTCTCTGTCTGTCTATCTATCCATCTCTCTATCTGTTTATCTGTCTCTCTGTCTGTCTATCTATCCATCTCTCTATCTGTTTATCTGTCTATCTCTGTCTATCTATCCATCTCTCTATCTGTTTATCTGTCTATCTCGGTCTGCCTATCTGTCCATCTCTCTATCTGTTTATCTGTCTATCTTTATCTGCCTATCTGTCCATCTCTCTATCTGTTTATCTGTCTATCTCGGTCTGCCTATCTATCCATCTCTCTATCTGTTTATCTGTCTATCTCGGTCTGCCTATCTGTCCATCTCTCTATCTGTTTATCTGTCTATCTCGGTCTGTCTATCTGTCCATCTCTCTATCTGTTTATCTGTCTATCTTTATCTGCCTATCTGTCCATCTCTCTATCTGTTTATCTGTCTATCTCGGTCTGCCTATCTGTCCATCTCTCTATCTGTTTATCTGTCTATCTCGGTCTGCCTATCTATCCATCTCTCTATCTGCCTATCTGTCCATCTCTCTATCTGTTTATCTGTCTATCTCGGTCTGCCTATCTGTCCATCTCTCTATCTGTTTATCTGTCTATCTTTATCTGCCTATCTGTCCATCTCTCTATCTGTTTATCTATCTATCTTTATCTGCCTATCTGTCCATCTCTCTATCTGTTTATCTGTCTATCTTTATCTGCCTATCTGTCCATCTCTCTATCTGTTTATCTGTCTATCTCTGTCTATCTATCCATCTCTCTATCTGTTTATCTGTCTATCTCTGTCTATCTATCCATCTCTCTATTTGTCTATCCATCTGTTTCTGTTTCGATATCTCTATCTATTTCTCTTAAAAATGAATGTTAAAATATCTATATTATTAATAATATTAGATTTATATAAGGTCATATTCCAAGTGCTGAATTTACATTGATAATATAGTTAGAGAATTAGCTCTTGTGAGTTTTATATACATTTGTAGATTTTAATATACATATATATTTAGAAGTGTGATATAGATTATAGTATAGATTTTAATGTGTGTGTATCTATATATATATATATATATATATATATATATATATATATATATATATATATATATATGTATATATAATGCTATTGGTGTTATTGATTATAATGTGTATGATATTTGCATTTTGATAAGTGAAACTAGATTTGGAAAAGCAACTTGATACAGGAGAAGAGTATCAGAGTATTATGAACTAATCCTCTTCCTCTTCTAGTTCAGATTCACATTGTTCACATTGTCACATCCTGGAGACTTTTTAAAACGTTTAAAGCAAACCATGTGGCCTCCATAGAGCTCTCAGAATCATGTCTGAACTACATCAGGAACACCAGAGTGGAACCATCATTAACCTGCCCCCTGTGTCCTCTATAGAGCTCTCAGAATCATGTCTGAACTACATCAGGAACACCAGAGTGGAACCATTATTAACCTGCCCCCTGTGTCCTCTATAGAGCTCTCAGAATCATGTCTGAACTACAGCGGGTTCACCAGAGTGGAACCATTATTAACCTGCCCCCTGTGTCCTCTATAGAGCTCTCAGAATCATGTCTGAACTACATCAGGAACACCAGAGTGGAACCATTATTAACCTGCCCCCTGTGTCCTCTATAGAGCTCTCAGAATCATGTCTGAACTACATCAGGAACACCAGAGTGGAACCATCATTAACCTGCCCCCTGTGTCCTCTATAGAGCTCTCAGAATCATGTCTGAACTACATCAGGAACACCAGAGTGGAACCATTATTAACCTGCCCCCTGTGTCCTCTATAGAGCTCTCAGAATCATGTCTGAACTACAGCGGGTTCACCAGAGTGGAACCATTATTAACCTGCCCCCTGTGTCCTCTATAAAGCTCTTAGAATCATGTCTGAACTACAGCGGGTTCACCAGAGTGGAACCATTATTAACCTGCCCCCTGTGTCCTCTATAGAGCTCTCGGAATCATGTCTGAACTGCAGCAGGTTCACCAGAGTGGAACAATTATTAACCTGGAAGAAATACATCAGGAAGAAATACCACAGATAACTTATTTCCATCCACTAGGGGGCAGTCTTGCAGGGGGAGGGGCAGGTTAATAAGACTCCTGTATTCAGGTTATTCCCTCCACTCTCTATCTTCCCGTGCCCACTCTTTCTTTTTCCTAGCCCCCCTGTGGTGGAATCAGCTGCTGGAGAACTTCAGGGCTGCTCCGTCTCTCACTGCCTTCCGCTGCCTCCTCAAGACCCACCTGTTTAGACTGCACTTGTGGATCTCTTGATCCCCTCCTACTATGCACTGGACTTGTCTGACCTAAGCACTATGTTCTGGACCCTCACCGAATACACTATCCTTGCACTACTATTGTGTCACTCTACATGTAACTTGTAATCCTAACCTGGGGAGGCCTGCGCTGAGACACTGGTCGAATAGATCCGAACCTAACAGCGCTCTGGAAGAAGCCATCTACTAGTCAGGTCTGTACCCTCCACCCCACTGCTCCTACTGTGCCTTTTGTCTTGCTTGTCCTGCTATGACTGTCTCTCACATCCCTGTTCTGTCCCCCCGTCCTCGTCCTCTGCCCTCCCTCCGCTGCTGCTCCTCCAACCCCTCTAACCTAATTTCTCTGCCTCTCCCCCCCTCCCGCACACTCTCTGGTGCACTCTGGAACTGTCACTCTTCTGCTAACAAAGCTGATTTTATATCTGCCTTTGCCTCCCACCTCTCGCTCGATTTCCTTGCTCTCACTGAAACCTGGCTGTCCCCTGATAACACTGTTACTCCTGCTGCCCTGTCCTCTCTCTACGTCCTGTCCCATACCCCGCGTCTCACTGGACGGGGAGGTGGGACGGGTCTTCTCCTCTCTCCCTCCTTACTCTTTTCTGTCCCCTCCGATCTCACCTCCCTCTCTGTCAGTACCTTTGAATTTCATGCAGTCCAACTAACCTCTCCCTGTCAACTCCTGCTCATTGTTCTGTACCGCCCCCCTGGGCCTCTCACTCACTTTCTGGATGAACTCGACTATCTACTCTCCTCCCTCCCCTCTCTGTCTACCCCGACTGTCCTGTTGGGTGACTTCAACATCCATCTCTCCAACCCCAGCCACTCTGCTGGATTCCTCCCTCTCCTTCACTCCTTCGACTTCTGTCTCTCTCCGTCCCCTCCTACCCACAAAGCTGGCCGTCAACTGGACCTCACCTTCTCCAGGGCCTGCTGCCCCTCCAACCTCTCTGTCACCCCCCTGGACCTCTCTGATCACTATTTCATCTCTTTTTCTCTGTCTCTCCCCCCTCTCCCTGCTCCTCCTACCCCCACTGTCACCTCTCGCCGTAACCTCCACTCTCTCTCCCCCTCTGTCCTTGCCTCCACTGCTCTCTCTCACCTCCCTCCTATCGACTCCTTTTCACAACTCTCCGTAGACTCTGCTACCTCCACCCTCTTCTCCTCACTCACCTCCTCCCTCGACTCCCTCTGTCCCCTCACCTCCCGACCTGCTCGCCCCTCCCCTCCCCATCCCTGGCTCTCCTCTGCGCTCCGCTTGGCAAGAATCACACTGCGATCTGCTGAAAAGAAATGGAAGAGAACCAAACTCCCTGCTGCCCTAGACCTTTACCGCACTCTCCTCTCCTCCTTCTCCTCTACTCTCTCCTCTGCTAAATGTGCTTATTTCCAATCTGTAATCCAAGCCTCCACTAACAACCCATGTAAACTATTCTCTACCTTCTCCTCCCTCCTAAACCCTCCCCCCCTCCTCCTCCCTCCTCTATCTCCCCTGACGACTTTGCCTCCTTCTTCTCTTCTAAAATCTCAGATATCCGCAAACTCTTTAACACCTCTCCCTCCCCCGCACCCCCTCCTGCTCCAACCCCTACACCCACTACATTCCCTACTAACTCGCCCTCCCTCTCCACCTTCTTGCCCCTCTCCTCCCTGCTCCAGGGTCACAAACCCACCACGTGTGCCTTGGACCCCCTCCCCACTCACCTCTTTCAAGCTGCTGCTCCTGCTCTACTCCCCTTCATCTCCTCACTCCTCAACACCTCTCTACTTTCTGGCATCTTTCCCTCTGCCTTCAAAATAGCCTCTATCACTCCCCTCCTCAAAAAACCTACCCTCGACCCCACCTCCCTCCAGAGCTACCGTCCTGTCTCCCTCCTACCCTTCCTCTCCAAAACCCTCGAGCGGACTGTACACCGCCAGCTCTCTGCTTTCCTGTCCAACCACTCTCTGCTTGACCCTCTCCAATCTGGCTTCCGCTCTGCTCACTCCACTGAAACCGCCCTCCTGTCTGTCACCAACTCACTTAAGTGTGCCCGAGCTGCCTCTCTCTCCTCTGTCCTAATTCTCCTCGACCTCTCTGCTGCCTTTGACACTGTTGATCACTCTATTCTACTATCATCTCTTGCTGACCTGGGGATCTCTGGCACTGCTCTGGCCTGGTTCTCCTCCTACCTCTCCAACCGCACTTACCAGGTAACCTGGCGTGGAGCAACCTCCACACCTCACCCTCTCTTAACTGGAGTCCCCCAAGGGTCAGTCTTGGGTCCTCTCCTGTTCTCTCTCTACACCCGCTCCCTGGGCCCCCTCATCGCATCCTATGGTTTCTCATACCATTTCTATGCTGATGATGCTCAGATTTTCCTCTCCTTCCCCACCTCTGACTCCACCATCTCTACCTGTCTGTCTGCTATTTCCTCCTGGATGCACTCGCATCACCTCAAACTCAACCTTTCTAAATCTGACCTCCTTTTTTTTCCCTCCTCCTCCTCCCCCTCCTCTGATCTCTCTATCTCTGTTCCTCTGGAATCTACCACACTCTCTCCCTCTTCCTCAGCTAAGAACCTTGGAGTCACCCTGGACCCCTGCCTCTCTTATTCCCAGCACATCTCCACTCTGGCACGCACTTGCCGATTCTTCCTGAGCAACATCTGAAGAATCCGACCCTTCCTCACCAACTATGCTACCCAGCTCCTGGTCCAGGCCCTGGTACTCTCCCGCCTAGACTACTGCAACTCCCTCCTGGCTGGCCTCCCTGCATCCGCCACCCGTCCGCTCCAGCTCATCCAGAACTCTGCTGCCCGCCTGGTGTTCTCTCTGCCTCGCTTCGCTCACGCTACTCCACTACTCCGCTCGCTCCACTGGCTCCCGATCACCGCTCGCATCCAGTTCAAGACTCTTGTACTCGCCTACAGATGCCTTGACCAGACTGCACCCAGCTACCTCCAGACCCTCATCTCTCCCTACACCCCCACTCGACCTCTCCGCTCCGCCTGCACTAGAAGACTGGCTCTACCTCATTTACGCTCCCCTGCCTCCAGAGCCCGCTCCTTCTCCACCCTTGTTCCATAGTGGTGGAATGACCTTCCTACAGATGTCAGGACTGCCCAGTCCCTGACCACATTCCGGCGCCTCCTTAAGACTCACCTCTTCAAACAGCACCTGTAGAACTCCTCTGTTTGTATCCTGGGACACTATCACCCTTCATTCAAATGTGCTTTATTTTGCTCTTATCTGCCCCCTATTTTACTGCATTTAATCCTGTACTTCAGAATACTGTAATCTGCCAAGTGTTTAACCTGTAGTACTTTGTATTTAATCACATCCTGATGTAACTATCACTTTTTAATCATATCCTGATGTAACTATCACTATTATCTGCTGTATTATTGAATTGTGGTTTGTCACACTTGAACAAAAATTATTGTATTTCTTGCTCTTATTGTATTACTTGTATTGTAACACTTGAATGTATTTGTATTTGCTTGCGATTGTAAGTCGCCCTGGATAAGGGCGTCTGCTAAGAAATAAATAATAATAATAATAATAATAATATTGTATTGATATTGATATTGTATTTTAGTTGTACTATTGCACTTACTGAAACTATACTGTATTTAAATATTAAGCTTGCATTGTAACCCTGTGCTTTCCTGTAACACCGGTAAGTCACCTTGGATAAAGGTGTCTGCCAAATCTGATGTATTCTTCCACCCATTAGGGGCAGAGTGTTGCGAACATAGATTAATAATGGTTCCACTCTGGTGTTCCTGATGTAGTTCAGACATGATTCTGAGAGCTCTATAGAGGACACAGGGGGCAGGTTAATAATGGTTCCACTCTGGTGTTCCTGATGTAGTTCAGACATGATTCTGAGAGCTCTATAGAGGCCAGAGGGTTTGCTTTAAACATTTTCAAAAGTCCCCAGGATGTGACGAGTGAAACAGAAAATGATCCAAAGTGAATCTCAAGAGGATTAGTTCATATACTCTGATATTTCTAACCTGTACCACTTTGCTCCTCAAGGTTTTTAAAATGTTTTTTGAATTCTATATTTCTGTATCGTTTCCACTCTTGTTCAAGTTGCATTTGCCTGCTGTAGTTGAAGGGTTAATGTGATAGTAGATGATTTTGCACTGACAGAATCTATAGCCTGTTAGTTGAATAATAAAACTCTCATTCTAATCAATTTCACACTTTGGAAAGGTATCGCCTGGGCAGTCGTCTGTCTCTCTGCTTGTCTGTGAAATGTTGAAATGATTTTGTTGGCTGCAGTTGTTTTAATAATGAAGTTTAACAGTAACAGAATATTTAGCAATGTATAAGCATGTATTTTTTCAAAGTACGTATGTCACTTTTCTCTCTCCTCTCTCATTTCCTCTATATCTCTTCTCTCCCCTCTCTCTACTCTCCTCCCCCTCTCTCTCCTCTCTCTGCTCCCTCTCTCTCTTTCTTGCTGAATTCTCAGTATTTGTTTATCCAGCGAATCAGATTTTAGCAAACTCAGCTTCCAAAACTACTGCTTGACCAGCAAAATACTCTCTCCTCTCTCCTCTCACTCCCTCTTTCTCTCTTCTTTCTCCTCTCACCCCCTCCTCCCTCTCTTCCCTCTCCTCTCTTCTCCCTCTCCTCTCTCCCTCCACTTTCCTTACTCTCTCCCCTCTCTCTTCTCTTCTCCACTCTCCTCCCTCTCTCCTCTCTTTCTTCCCACTCTCCCCATCTCTCATTCTCCTCTCTCTCTCTCTTCCTATCTATGGCACACTCTTTCAGGGATTCTCTTTGATGTTTATGTTGCTGTGACAACCAAGTGGATTTCCACAGCAAGCCCCAAAGCATCATGGGAATGGGGATTCCTTAGATGCAGGAGAGAAAACAATGTGCCTGTCTGGCTGGCTGGCTGGCTGTCTGTTTATTGAAATGGGAATGTTTCAATTCCAATCTCTCCCCCTTATAATTGTAAAGCTTTCCCCACTGAAAAGTATTTCCTTCAGCCCTTGTAACTTTAATTATTGCGTTGAAATGCATAGTGTGTGTGAGTCAGTGTACATATTTACATAATGTTTACAATAGGAAATCTACACTGTATGAGAGTCAATGCAAAGAACACAGTACCTTTTTTTGTCATACGCTTGAGCACACAATCAAGCGGGCTTCTTCACACAGCAGCCCTGAAGAGACTATTTAAATGCCCTGCACCTGGCTCTAATTTACAATGGTAGCCAGGTGCAGGTGATAATTAACAATTAAACAAATACATGTTTTTGGCAGGGAGGATATTAACTGATTTTCTGCATTTTTGCATATTTTTGACACTGAATGTTATCAGATCTTCAACCAAAACCTAATATTAGATAAAAGGAACCCTGAGTGAACAAATAACACAAAAAATTGATACATATTTCATTTATTTATTGAAGAAAGTTATGCAACACCCAATGCCCCTGTGTGAAAAAGTAATCGCCCCCTTAGACTCAATAACTGGTTACACCACCTTTAGCAGCAATAACTGCAACCAAACGCTTCCTGTAGTTATTGATTAGTCTCTCACAGCGCCGTGGAGGAATTTTGGTCCACTCCTCCATGCA